>NC_050575.1:18320980-18620980 GCF_011100635.1 Trichosurus vulpecula | reverse complement strand
GGGTTGGCCGATGAGATGAGCCGAGTGGCGGATTACACCATACTTGGTCTGGGTCTGAGCCCCACGCTGGACTTGTACGGGGAACATGGAGCCATGGCCCAAGAAAATGATGGCGGTATCTCCTTCTTTGATGAGCTCTTCGTACTCAACGAAACTCATGGTGGAGGCCTCTCCCCAAGCCCTTCTGGAAAGAAAGATCAAAGTCATATAAATAGAGAAGTTTGTGCCTGGCAGGACCAGAACCATGAGTTCCAGTTCAGAGAAAAGACAGCTCCTGGCTTTCAGCGGAGGGCTCTATCGTAAATACCATAAAGGCTACCAAAACCTCCACTTACTAGCTCAACTGTTACTTCATCCAACAATAATAATAATAAACCTTCCATTAATAGAACCCTTAAGTTTTTAAAAAATGTCTTCTTCCCATGAACCCTGAGAGGTGGGTCATACGAGTATTATCATTCCATCTTGCTGATGTGGAGACTGAGACTTTCACAGCTCCTAAGTGTCAAGTCTTCCCTGATTCTGCAGGCCCCTCACCCCACCCCCCCAGGCAGATGAGGTCCTTCCCTTTTGGATCCCAAAGAACGCTTGGGTCCGCATCTTTCCAATGCACTTAACATGTATCGTTCTGTATTATAATAGTCTATGTTGATATTCACTAGCTGGTGAACTACAAGAGCGCAGAGCCTGGGTCCTATTCCTTTATACCCAAACCCAGTGATTCCAAGTACAAGACCAAGGAAACAATGTAGACAAGGTTAAGTAACTAGGATGGGGAGGTAGGGGCTTAACAAATATTGACCTGAGACATCATGGTGAACTAGAGTAGTCAAGGCAGACTTGATGAGGGAGGGGTACCACAGCTGAGCCTTGAAGGACAGGGTTGATTTAGAGGTGGAAGGGGAGCAAAGGATCCAGTCTGCAACTATGGACTGAAGCTCAGGAGAGAGGTGAGGGCTGGATATGTAGATTTAAGAGTCGTGTTCATAGGGATGATACATCCCCATCCCCCTCAATTCCAGTATCTCCAATTTATCCTTTATATAGCTGATTTACACATACTTATTTGTATGTTTTATCTTCTCACTAGACTCTGAGCTCCTCAAGGGACTGTCTTTTCCTTCTCTTTGTATCCCCAATGCTTAGCACAGAACCTGGCACATAGTAGGAACTTAACAGGTGTTTAACAACTGACTATACAATGCAGACTTTCAATTCAAACATTTATTGAACAACTAGAATGTACAAGGCACTGTGCTAGGTGCTGGGGCCTCAAAAACAGACAGAACTAAAATATTTTCTGCCTTCGAAGAGCTTAGATTCTACTGGTGGCCTGGAAGGGAATATAGCATGAATACAGACTAGTAAATACAAAGTAATTCCAGGAGACCTAACCAGTGCTGAGGACTGGTGAGGCAGAAGGGGGTCATCAGAAAAGGATTGAAGGAAGCTAGGAACTCCAGGAGTCCAAGCTGTGTTCCAGGGATTCTGGACAGCCTGTACAAAGGGAGATGGCATGCTGAGGTCAGGGAATAGCTAACAGATGAATGTGTTTGGAAATAATATGAAATAAGTGTGGAAAGATAAGCTCAAGTCATATGTGGAGGGCCTTTTAAGGCCTTGTCAGGCTGAGATGTTTGTATTTTACTCTAGGCCAACTGTTGAAATTTTTCTATAGTATGAAAAAAATGATTATTTAATAACCAGTTACTGGGGAGATCCAATTTATTTCCTTTTTAAGGAAATCTGTCCTGGCCAAAAAATTTACCCCACCAGACCATCTTATCTAAGTGGAGTTGCTGCCCCATCCGACTGGAGAATCTTACAAAGAACTTAATCTAAGGTAAATTGAGGCTCATTGTGTTCTACTAAGGCTTGGGTTTGAGTAGATCCTTTGTCTAGATTGCCCAAGGTTGGGGGTGGTCTGCAAGTAAATGATACAATCAAAGTCACATCCCCCAGCCTCTGATTAGAACAGGTCTATCTCTCATTATAATACTGATTCACTTATTACTTGTTAACCAATCAGAATTGATTGCTACCTTCAGGAACACTCCTTCAAGGCCGTATAAGCCCTGAGTGGGTTGTGTGAGGGGTCTTTGGCATTCAGGAGTGCCACTGACCCCCTTTATTAATTATCTGCTAGCATGATTAATAAGATTAATTTATCTTGATCTAATTATCTAATTAATCTTCAACTTTTTATATACATCACAAGTAATAGTATCTGACAGTTATATAGCTATCCAAAATTTATAGATTGCTTGACAACACACTATCTCATCTGAGCTGAAACAAACGGGGCGGGGGAACGGCTGTGGTGAGACTTACCTATTAGGAAAATTAATGTGTCAGTTATGTGGAGGATGGATTAGAGAGGGGATAACCTGGAGGCAGGAAGACCAGGTAAAAAGCCAATAGTTCAAGCAAGAGGTGATGAGGACCTGAGCCAGAGTAGTGGTTACATGAGTGGAGGGGAGGGGACCAGTCTAAGAGATATGAAAGCAGAATTTGTAAAACTTGGCAACTGAATGGACATGGGGTGGGAGTGGGGTCAGATTGCAGGGCAGGAAAAATTCAAGGTTGACTCCAAGATTGCAAATACGGGTAGAAGAATGGAGGTGCCCTGGGCAGAAAATACATCAGTTTGGAGATGGGATGGGTTTGGGGGGAAAATAGGAATCTTGGACAAGCTGAGTTTCAAATGTGGCTGGGACAGCCAGTAGAATTTATTGGGCTGGTTTCTGGGGATTAAGGACTGAAGCTCAGGACAGAGATTAGAGATGAATATATAGATTGAAGAGACTTCATTCTCAAGGGATGGGGGAGGGGCAGGAGAGAGGGAGAGAATTTTTAACTTAAAACTGAATGCTAAAATTTTTTACATGTAATTAGAAAACATTTAATGAAATAAATTTTTAAAATATACATGTTTTTAAAAGATGTTGTATAGACATAATTGAATTCATGCAAGTTGATAAGAACCCCAAGAAAGAGGGTAGAGAAGAAAAGCAGGCTCAGAACCAAGCCTGGAGGGGTATCCATGTAATCCAAATGTGTATAGACCACTGAACCTGGAGTCAGGAAGACTTGAGTTCAAATCTAGCCTGGACCATGAACAGGAACAGGGCCAGGTGAACCAGAAAGGGCCCAGAATGTGGATGAGCAGGGAAAGGGCCCCAGAGAACCAGAGATGGCAGACAAGGGGAGGAACAGGCAGGAGAGGCTGGGGTCTCTATACACTGGAGATTGAAGGGATTGGCATAACGGGAGCACAGTAGGAATGGGGCATTATGGGCAGGGTAACACACATAGTATGCACGTGTATGTGTATCTTTGTATATATTATATATAATTTTACACACATATATATTTAAAGCCTCTTTGTACACCAACATATTAGCATTACGGGTAGGGGACAGATATATATGGACATTCACTGAACATCTATGTGCCAAATACCAGAGACTCAAAGACAAAACGGACACGGGAGCTTACAGCTCCAGCAGCTAGTGAGGGGAAACCAGAAAGGCCTCATTTAAGAGCTGAACTTGAAAGGAAATAAGGGATTCTAAGGGGCAGAACTGAGGAAGGTGGTGATATGTGTGTGTAAATAGATGAAGGCCCCTTATGCATCAATATATTTATACACACACATGCATTCTCTAACTACATACATATACATATATATATTAAGTGTATTTATATTTAAAGGCACCAATCGATTTTTAGCATCTTGGCCAGGGGTATCTATACGCGCACACACACACATGCACACTCTCCATATACATAATGTATATGTATTTATATTTAAAGGGCCTCTATGCACCAACATATTTTCAGCCGCACTTTTTGTGGCAGGAAAGAACTGGAAACCAAGTGGATGCCCATCTGGGGGATGGGCACACGAAATGGGATACATGAACTGACCAACTTGGGATATATGCTGAGGACAGAAGGGCATGGAGAGATCTTGGCTGTCCGAGCCTCACTTTCCCCGTCTGTCAAATGCAGGCCTCTGGTCCGGAGAACGATCAAAGTTCCCCCGGCTCATGGGCAGGCTCTGAAGAGTGGAGTCGGGCCACACGCGGAGTTGGGGTGGTGAGGGTGGGGCGGTTGGGGTCCCTGGGTCCTGCTCCTCCGGCACAGCCCCGCCCGCCTCGGAGCCTCACCTGGGGCTGGTCGGGGCTCCGGCCCTGCCCTGTCCCGCGGGGCTCCGCACGTGGTCCCGGACGGCAGCAGCAGCGGCAGCGGCGGCGGCGGCTCCGGGAACGCTCGGCTTCCTGGCCCGGCGCTCAGTACTGACGCCGCAGAGTCCGCGGCCCGGGCTCCTCCCCCGGCCCCGCCTCCAGCCCCCGGGCTGGGCTCCCGGACCGCGGCCGAGGCAGGCTGGGCGTCGGGCTGACCGAGCCCTCCCCCGTCCTAGCGTGGGAGCGCTTTTAGTGCGATGCTACTGGTGTGATGGTGATGGGTGTGTGCACGCCGTCCTGCACGCCCCGGGAACTGGGTGCGAACACTCATAGGGCTGACCCTAGTGCAAGCCCCTTATTTTACAGGTGGGGAGACTGAGGCACCGAGCGGTCAGGTGGTTGCCCGAGGTCATGTAGGTTGTAAGATGCCTCTTACATCAAGTGCCCTTCAACTCTAGACTCGGAGCCCCTTCCACTTTGCCGTCAATAATTGATCACCCTCTCACTTGTCAATGCCTCTCCAATGTCCACCGCCAGGGAACTGAACTGAAAACCCCCCTTCTGCGGGCAAGACTTGTGCCAATGCCTTTGATGCCTCTTTCCAACTGGTCTTTGCCCTTTCTTACCATCCCCTGCTTGGCCTCCCTAGGGAGCCACAGGCTGCGGATGGGGCCGTAAAATGCTAAGCTATCCCCTCCAGCCCCACCCACGCACTCTGACCCCTCTGATATCATTCCCCTCCCCCACTCCCATCCCCAACCTGTTCCTCCTTCTGACTTCCCTCTTTCTGGTTTCCTCGCACCCAAACCCTGAAGCCTCCCTATCACGCCCTCCCATCTCTCTCCTTTCTCACTGCAGTAGGTTACTGTAGCAACTCTGTGGATTCTCTCTTCACAGTAACTCAATCCGTTCCTGTGGGTCTATTCCAGTACCCGCAACAGTAATGACCTCCCACCTGGACTCTTGAAATCCCCTTCTTACGGTAGGTTTTCCCACCTCCACTATTGAAGTAATTTGAGGGCTTCATTGAGAGGAAAATGAGTGACCCCTCCCCCCCATCAGTAGGGTGAACAGAGGAGCGTAGAGGATATTGTGCTATCAAGAGAGGCGACTTTCAGTTTTATTTGAGCTTGATGTGCCTGACCAGGAACAGCTTGTTAAATGTCTGTTGATTGACCAACTAGTGGAGAAGGGCAGGGCACAATTCTCCCAATTTTAACCTCTGCACTCACTTATCACCTCTTTGCTGAACCTGTAAAACCACAGGAACCTGAACGGCTGTAAAATAGCCTTCTAAGGGGTTCTTCTACCACTTGTCTCTTCCGTCTCAAATCCATATTCCCTACAAGTTGCCAGGAGACTATGACACTTCTCTGCTCACAAACTTTCAGTGGCTCCCTACTGCTTCTAGAATGAAATATAAACCCATCAATGGAGTATTTAAAGCCCTCCATAAACTAGATCCAACCCACCTTTCCAATCTTATTTCACATTATTTCTCTGTGTAAGGTTGTACCCTCATGAAAAAAAATCTCTTCCCAACAAACTCCTTCCACCACCACCCCACCCCTCTTCCCAGTAAACTTCTGGAGGGGCATAGGCCCTGTGCCTTCAATCACCTCCTTCCTCAATTCTGCCCCTTAGAATCTGTCAATTCCTTTCAAACTCAGATATCCCCCATCAGCTGCTGAGGCTGTAAGCTCCTTGAGGACATACCAGTATCCTCAAAGCTCTAGTATTTGGCATGTAGTAGGGGTTCAGAATGCTTGTTGATTGATTATATCCCCAGCAGTTAACAAAATGCCCTGCACATTAGCATGTGCATTCATATAAGAAAGTCTCAGTGTGGAAACTCCCAGGACCCCAGCAAAACTTCCTGGAGGCACTAAGAGGTTAAGGGACTCATCCTGGGTCACTTAGGCATGACTGGAGTCTTTACTACAGGCTTGGCCTTCTACCTTCTATAACATGCAGATATTCATCCTTCGAATAATAGTCACTTAATGAATGGTCACTAATTGAATTGGAAAAGGTATGCATACATTGGACATTGGGAGGAAAAATATGAAGGGTTGGGGCAGGGGAGGAAGAGGGGGGAATAGAAAAGAGAAGTAGAAAAACCGGCCCTGACTCACTGACCAGTTCTGCTTTTCTGGGGCTAAAGGAAGGTGTTTGTCAGCATATGTGAGCCTGTCTGTGACTGGGATCCCCCATTGTCTTGAGTTGTTCCAGAGCTGTCCCATGTGGATGAGTCCTGTATCCTCATATAGACTGAGCACTCCAAGGGCAGATAGGGTCTGCTCCTCTGGGCCATGAAAAAAAACACAGGGAGAACTAACTTGACCAAGGTTGGACCTTTGGCCTCCTTTACCTTTCCCTCATTACCTCAAGGACTTAGAATCATTCAATTAAGTCTAGTAAACATTTACTAAATGTCTACTATGTATAGAGAACAGTATTTGGAGCTGGGGATATAAAGAGGAAAACGAGTATGGTCTATTGTCCTTATGAAGCTTATTTACAGGGTAGTAGGGAGATGGCATATACGACAGGAAGTACAGAAGGCCTGGACAAGGTGAGCTCAGAAGAGAAATTACAATTTTAGGGGCTGGAGAGACTTCTTGGGGCTTGTTGTTAATCCTTCCTTTTCAAAGCAGACCAATGACATCATGAGCCTGGTGTCCAGATTTGCTCGTGTGAATGCGCCAAGTCATGTGCCCAGCTTTCTCCTCCAGAGTCACTGGAGTCTAGTGGTGAGACATGGGGATGCAATGAGTGACCTTGGCCTTTCTAAATTAAGGTCTTTCCCCATCTCAATTTGTCTGAGGCAATGCCCACGCCCATTCCCATTCAATGATTGGGGCTAGGTAACAATTGAGACAAAAGATGGCCCAATTTACCCTCCCAAAGATAATCAATCTAGGAGGGGAAGCCCCTCAGAGTGCCACTTACACTTTTTATGAGCCAACAAAACCTAAACAATGAGCCAGGAGACTTGGCACGTTAATGGCTATTCAGTAAAAACTGGAATGATTTGGATTTAAAGTCAAGTAGTTCCATTTAAAGACAATGGGCATTTTAAAGCCTGTTTTCCCCGGCTAGTTCAAGAAATCAAAAATGAAAATTGCACAGATAAAAGAAAATTGTCCAGAAAACAAAAGGAAACTTAGAAGGAAGCACAGAAAAGCTGGGTAGCTTTGAAAATGCTGAGTACTATTTATTACATCATTTTAAAAGTAAACTGTGTGAACTGGAAATTCATGGTTTTATATTGAATCCACTCTTCATGTTGTGCTGTGTACATGGAAATGTTCTTTTGTGTGTTTTTTTGTATTTAAGTTTAAAATGAATAAAAACTATTTTTTTTAATCCTAAAAAAACTAGAAATATTTGGTCCCGTTTTGGAACAATCCCTCTGTCTGTATATGTGTGAAATGTTATTTGCTACCCCTCACTACTGCAAGGGTCAGATTTGCCATCTGAAAAAAAAAAGATCTTTACTTTTTTTTTTCTTTTGTATTTTGATAAACACTGAAAGAAGCTGTTAAACTTTGGTGGAGGGAGTGGGGGGGTGGGGTTAAGAAATGCTTTGTTTGGTGTTTCGGAAACTTACTGCTTTCAATACACAATTAGTAATCGACTGTTTTCTTTTCTATACTTGTTTTTAGTTTTCATTTTGCCAGACAAGCATCATAATTAAAGCTATTAGAATAAAATCTCTCAACTATTTTTTTTCTAAATCCTCTAAAAAGAGAGACAAAGTTAGCATCTTTTTAAAGCATGGTGCAATTTTCAAAATACGATAGAACATGTTCACTTCCTTCTATTAAATTCTGGGCAGAGCTCACTATCAATCTTCAGTGTCTATCCAAGATCTGTTTTGATGGATCACGGGGTTGTCCATCCAGCTGGACATTTCATTCATTTTTTTCCTGTTAAGTAGGTAGTCTGAATTCTTCTGAATGAACCTGGAATGTATTTCAGAGGTTTAACATTGTTCTGGGAGGTTATTGGTAATCAGTACATTATAATCTCAAAAAGAGGAGCATCTGGAACAAGTCAATATTTACCATGAAGGCCTAGGTCATTATCAACATTTAATACTGAAGGGAAGATTGTCGCAAGATCATAGGACTAGAGCAGCGCCATCATGTCTATCTCTTCATTTCAGCCTGAATGACTTGCCCAAAATCACAGAGCTGGCAAGCTTTGGAGGCAGAATTTGAAAATACATCCTCTGCTTTCTTGAAATCAATGGTCATTTTTAAGACTTGGGAAGCAAGTTCAATTGAGACTTGCATCTTGGGAACACCTGCATTTACAATCTTCTTATACCTTGCTCCCTGCCATGAAGTCTTTGACTGGGGGATTATTCCGCCACCAAGACCCAACAGTCTATCTCTCAGCTCCAAGTATTTTTTTTGGCTATGTCACATAGATGCAGTGTTTTTGCTCCTTGGCTTAGACTATGGACCATGTGGCTTACTCTAAGTCTTGCCTAAAATTCCACCTTCTACATGAAGCTTTCCCCAACCTCTCTTAATTTCAATGGCTTCCCTCTGCTAATGAAGCGCTCTTTCTGCTGAATATAGTTTGTAAAATATATTTGTTTGTATGTTGTCTGCCCCATTAAACTAGAAGCACTTTGAGGGCAGGGATTACCTTTTGCCTCTTCTTGTTTTGTCTCACTTAGCAGAGTATCTGGAATATAGGTAATAAAATAAATACCTTTTTATTTACTGATTGACACTTTCTTGAACATTGGAAGATCGCTTAAGGAATCAGAGACTGAGAAAAGTAATCTATAAAGTGAGAATAATGCTGACAACTTTCTTATATGCTTACTCACTCGAAAGACCAAACGAGATGATTTACACAAAGCCATTTGCAAAACATAAGTACTGCATAGAAGCTATCATTATTACTATTAACGGTTTAGTTAACATTTATGGGGAACAAGGTCCTGGTCAAGGACAAAAGGTATAGTGTGTGTTTGTTTGGGGATGGGGGGAGTGTCTGAGAGCCCCAGCAGGGAAGACAGCAGAAAGAGCACTGGAGGAGGGCCATAGGAGGCAGCAGAAAAAGCCTTTCCAACTTTGGTGAGAGTCAGGCCAGGACTTCACAGTAGTTTAAGAGTGGTTGGAAGTTCCGGAAGTTCTCTTATTCACTCCTCTGGGCCCAGATGAATGTTGGCTTAAGTGATTTAAAGCTAATGAAGCTTTTTCCCTTATAGAGGCCAAGCTGCATCCTTTGTCCTGCCATGTCTCATAATTCTTCCTCCTTGTTACAGCTAATCACACTCCAAACAATTATAGTATTAACTGTAATGATTCCGTGACATGGCAAAAGGAATTGAGTGGGGCAGTGGAATCCATTCTAAGTGTGGACAAAAGCCTAGATGGGAGGGGATGATGAAACTATGGAGGGGGATAGGATTGTAGATTTCCTTTGGGTGGATATAATCTAGAAATACAATCTAATCTGTAAAATAAGAGAGTTGTATTAAGGTGCCCCTAAGATCTCTATAATCCTGTTAATAATAGTCATGCCTTAGCTGCCTTGTTCCTCTGCCCCTTCAATCCTCTTCTTCCATTGATAAGTTAGTTCCTTCCAGAATCCCCATTTTGAGGAAGGGCACATCCTTCATTCTCCAGATGTTATCACCACAGTCCTCTCCACTCCTTTCAGCCCCCTTTTCTGTGTTACCTTTCCCCATTAGAATATATGCTCCTTGAGGGCAGGGACTGTCTTTTCCCTTATATTCGTATCTCCAGCACATAGAGCACACAGTGAGAGCTTAAAAAATACTTGTTGTGGTACTCCATTGGCAACATCGAGAGGTCTAGAAGAAAACCCCCCATTGTGTTGAATGCTGCTCTGTGGAGGAATGTTTGGAGAACATGGACAAGTTGCACAGAATGAAGGAGGCATGGATGGGTTGTCAGCTGCACTGTTGGAGTCATTGTCTACATAGATGAGATAATAACATATTTTAAGTAATAAAAAGGTAAAATCTGAATGTAAGCTCCTTGAGAGCAAGGACTATTTCATTTTTGTGCTGCATGTATAGTGTGCATTGTATAGTGTTGTTAATAAATGTTGACCGATTGACTGCCACATTCCCCTTATAAAACTGAGGCCTGAGTAGCCTGTTCACATAGAAGGCAGGCCACTTGCCCACCGGAGAAACTGGTTAGACTTTGCCACTGGTGTCTGATACCCAACACCAGGCTCTGACTCAGAGCCACTGCCCATAACTTATAAAAAATAGAGTCCTTTGAGGTTTTTGGACTAAAGAGGAGGCTGCTGGGATGGGGTTCAATCCTAGTTCTCAGGCCCTGGCCCCACCTCACAGTTGATGTGTCATAGAACACATCTTCTGAAGATCCCAAAAAGCTATAAAACCATCCCTGCCTGCCTATAGACGCCAAGTCCTAAATACCTCCTTTTATGGGGAAGAGAATGGGGTCTGGCACCAGGAAGTAGAGTCACCTGTAGTTCTGGTGGTCTCTGTATGTGCTTGCCTTTCTGTGCCTCAGTTTCTTGAAATGGCTGTCTCCATATGGGACAGTTTCTATATGTGGTGACCTCTATATGTGGCATTTCCTAAAAGAAGTGGTGTGTATAGGTGGGGTGCTGAGGCCTGGAGCCACAAAATTGGACTCCAAATCCTTCCTCAGACACTTACTAATTATGTGATCACAGGCAATTGATTTAATCTCTTGGGACTTTAGTTCCCTTATCTATAAAACGGGTACCATAATCTCCACCCTACTTACCTCACATGATGGTCAGAGTAGAAAGTGCTTTGCAGATATTAAAACTTTATATAAATGAAAGCTGCTATGTGGCAGACATTTTATATGGAGGCCTCTACACGTGGCAGTCTGCTGTGGAGATCTCTGTAGGGGCCGTCTGTAGAACTTGAATTGAGACTATGTACGGGCCATTCCACTAACTTTCTGGATGACCTTTCTGGGCCTTTTGTTGTTGTCATGTCTGACTCCTTGTGACCCCATTTGGGGTTTTCTTGGCATGGAGACTGGAATGGTTTGCCATTTCCTTCTCCAGCTCATTTCACAGATGAGGAAACTGAGGCAAACAGGGTAAAGTGGCTTGCCCAGGGTCACACAGCTAGTAAGTGTCCGAGGCCAGATTTGAACTCCAGGCCTTGCACTATATCCATTGCAATGCTTAGCTGCCCCATAGTTTACACAGAATGGAAAAAGGGTAATGATAAACTATGTCCTTCTATGACCCAGGTTGTCATTCCTCATAAGGTTGATAAGAAGAATCTGAGGAAGGAGAGCCTATCTAGGAAATAAAAGCATGACTTATCCATGGACTTCTATTAGGGTTTGCAAGCACTTTCATTATAACCCTGTGAGAGTATAGGAGTATAAATTTATTCCCCTCATTTTGCAGATCAGGAAACTGAGGCTCAGCGATGGCAAATGACTAAAGTTAATTAGTTAATTAGCGTCTCCTGACTCCAAGTCCAAAGCTCTTCCCACTGTGCTAGGCCAGGAAGGTCTTTTGCAAAGTCTAAGGTAATAAAACCGGACGTGAAGGTTCTTTGTGCCTCTTTAATGAGCTAATCATGTATTATTTTGTGATCTGTCTTATCTCCCTACTAGACTATATGAGGGAGGGAGCTATGCCTTGTCTACTATCTCCTCTAGCACCCAGGGTTGCACGTTATTGACAGTGGTGATAATAAGGATGAGGATACGAGCTAGGATTTATATATGGCATTAAGGCTTGCAAAGTGCTTTAAAAATACTATCTCGTTTGAGCTTCACAACAACCCTGAGAGATAGGTGCTATTATCCCCATTTTATGAATGAGAAAACTGAGGCAGACAGGTTAAATGACTTGCCTAGAATCACACAGCTAGTGTCTGAAGCTGAATTTGAACACAGGTCTTCCGGACTTCATGTCTAGCACTATTCACTGTAGCCTGTGCTGTAATAGTTCTGAGCAGAATGTGGGAACCTGGGCACAAAAGACTGAATAAAGTTGGCTGCCAGACAGAAGGCCCTGGTTGGAAGGGGGCACACCCCCGCCCCCACTCCCATCCCCACCTGAAAGCAGCAAAGGTGAAGGGATTTCTTGATGGTGGGGCTGGGCCAGGCTGGGCTGGGCCGGGCTGGGCTGGGCTGGGCCGGGCTGGGCTGGGCTGGGCTGTTCTGTTCTGTTCTCTTGGAGAAAGTGTTTCCTCAGAACAATTCCTAGGTAAGCATCAGATAAAACCCTGGATCTCAGCCAAGGTCCAAACTCATTCAAAGGGAGAAGGGTGGAGGGAGGGTAATATTTCTCCAATGGAGTTTGGGGCTCAGAGATTCTCTCTAGCTAGCTTCCCTCTCCACTTACAGATACATGGTCTTGGGGCATTGGGTGAGTTGACTTTTTAGGAAAGAAATCTCTTTATTTGTTTCTTTATGTGTTTATAGTTTTCAACATTTACTTTTACAAGACTTTGACTTCCAGATATTTTCCCCTGCCTCCCTAAGACAGCGTGCAATCTGATATGATATAGGCTATACATGTGCAATCATATTCAACATATTTCCACATTACTCATGTTGTGAAAGAAGAATCAGAATGAAAGGGAAAGAAAAAACAAAACACAACAAAAAGAGAAAACAGTCTGCTTCTGTCTGCATTCAGACTCCACAATTCTTTCTTTGGATATGGTCAGCATTTTCCATCATAAGTCCTTTGGAATTGTCTTAGATCATTGCATTGCTGAGAAGAGTTAAGTCTATCAAAGCAGGTCAAAACATAATGTTGCTGTTACTGTCTACAATGCCCTCCTGGTTCTGCTCACCTCACTCAGCATCAGTTCCTGTAAGTCTTTCCGGGTTTTTCTGAAATCTGCTCATCGTTTCTTATAGAACAATAGCATTCCATTCCATTCATGTACCACAACTTGTTCAGCCATTCCCCAAATGATGGGCATTCCCTTAGTTTCCAATTCTTTGTCACCCTAAAAAGAGCTGCTACAAGTATTTTTGTACACGTGGGTCCTTTTCCCTTTTTTATGACCTCTTTGGGATACTGATCTACTGCTGGTATTGCTGGATCAAAGGGTATGCGTGGTTTTATAGTCCTTTGGGTATAGTTAGGAAAGAAATCTTAACCCCTTCCTTGCCAGCCCATCTGGCTGGAGGTGGGGTATTCCTTACCTCCAGGAAGGAGTAGTGAATTTAACCGAACAGCTGGGATCTGTGCGTTCTAAACTTCCTGTGACTTGGAGCAAGTTCATTCCTTTTTCTGGCCTTCAGTTTTCTCCCCAGTGAGATGAAAGGGGCAAGAAGAGTTAGAATCCTGGGGTCTTAGATCTATAGCTGGTAAGGACCTCAACAGTCATCTAGTTCAACTCCCTTATTTACAGATGAGGAAGCTGGGGCCCAAGGTGGTTAAGTGACTTGGCCTTAGTCACACAGATAGTAAGAGGGATTTGAACCTAGATGCCCTGACTCAAAATGCCATCCTCTATTCACTGACTAGAAATTGCCCCTTTCCTACCTTCCTAGCCTTCTTATACTTTACTCCCTTCCATGCACTAAGTTACTTACTGTTACTTACACGTGACACTCTATGTCCCCTCGCCTTTGTACTGGTCAGGCCTAGAACACCTTCCTTCCTTACCTCCACCTTTTAGTTTTTTTATGTTCTAGTCTCAAGTCAAAATTTACCTTCTGTAGGAGGCCTTTCCTGGACTCCCCAGCTGCTAGTGCCTTCCCCTCAGAGATTACCTTCAGCCTACTTTGTATGTATCTTTTACACACCTAGTTATTAATGTGAGCTCTTTGCGACCAGGAAATGTTTTTACCTTTCTTTATATCCCCAGCTCTCCACACAGTGCCTGCCACAGAGAAAATACTAAATAAGTGCTTATTGTAAGCATTTATTAAGTGCTATGTTGTAAGCACTGTGCTAAATTCTGGGCATGGTAATACAAAAGGACACTTACATTCCATTGAGGCATCTACACGTGTAGGAAGTGGCGTCCAAGGAAGGATATTTTGGTTTGGAATGTCACAAGGATGCTGAGTAAAGCCACAGAGAATACATTTTTCAAAAATATTTTTATTTCATGAAGTAGTTCACAATTACATATAATAAAAAAATTTTTACATCCATTTTTGAAAGTTCGAGTTCCAAATTCTCTTCCTCCTGCCCCTCCTCCACACATTGAGAAGGTAAACAATATATCAATTACATATGTGAAGTCACGAAAAACATGTTTCCATGTTAGCTATGTTGGAAAAGAAAATACACAAAGAAAAATAAAGAAAGTTTAAAAGGTATGCCTCAATCTACCCTCAGAGTTCAACAGTTTTCTCTCTGGAGGCAGATAGGATTTTTTATCATGGGTCCTTTGGAACTGCCTTGAATGTTGACTTGATCAGAATAGCTGATCATCCACAGGGAGTACATTAACACACAATTTCCAGGGACAATGGCAGTGCCCATTGGATTATAGTTAGGGTGGGGAGCTAAAGGCAGAGGCAGAGGGCTAGAGAATGGGGATGAAGTGGCCCCTCCCCAATCAGGAGAGCAAGAGGGGCATTCTGGAGTTGTAAGCCTTAAGTTCTTTAGGGCAGGATGGGTGATGGAAGAAAGATGGCAGGTGGAAGGGAACCAAGAGATCCTCCAGTTCCACCCCTTCATTTTACAGAGAGGGAAATTACGCCTCAGAGAGGGGAAAGATTGACACAGCCATTGCAGAACTGGGAGCAGAAACCAGGTGTCCCGACTCCCAGTCACTCTTCATGCTAATCACTGAAACCCCTCGAATCTCATACATTGTCCAAGATCACACTGAGATGTAGCAGTAGAACTTCCTGTCTCCCAGTCTGGTGCTATTCCCCAGCTAAAATGCCACTTTGTCCCATAGACTTTTTGCTAATACCTAAGAAAATCAACCCTTGGCATCTTCCAAGGTGCTCAAGTCTTTGGAGAACCACCCACTTTCCCTCCAGCCCACCCAGACCCAGGTAATAAGTACCTGAGGTCCCTTGTAGTTAGGTAGTAAACATTTATTAAGTGCCTATTGTGTACCAGGCACTGTGCTAGGTGAGGAGGATACAAAGAAAGGCAAAAAACCTCACTGCTCTCAAGGAGCTCACAGTCTAATACAACATACAAACAACTATGTACAAATGAAACAGGATGAATTGGAGATAATCAATAGAGGAAAGGAACTCAAGTGAATTGGGAAAGGCTTCCTAGAAGGTGAGGTTTTAGCTAGAACTTGAAGGAAACCAGAGAAACCAAGAGCAGGTGGTGATGAGGGTGAGAGCAAACCAGGCAAGGTAAATAGCCAGTGAAAATGCCCTAAGTTGGAAGGTGTAGTGTCTTGACTTAGCAACAGCCAGGAAGTCGGCATCCAGGAAGTCAGAACCTGGAAGGGACAATCCTAGGGTCAAAGTGTACTTCATGTGTACCTGGCAGGGACAGGGCTGGGAAGGGAAAGAGAAAAGAAAGGGATATCTAAAGTCAGGGAGCTTTGAGCAAGTTCCAGAGCTGGAAGAGAATTTAGAGAGGGCCTTGTCCAAATTCCCACTTCACAGACCAGGTGCCTGAGAGCCAAATAAAGTCAAATGACTTATCCAAGATCACAGAGAGGATTAAGTGGCAGAATCGGGATTCTAACCAGGCCCTCTGACTCCAAATTCTGCTTTTTCCACCATATCACAGTTCTCCCCTCATAGAAATGATAGAAATGTCTGAACTGGAAGTAGCCTTAAAGATTATCCAGTCCCAGAATCTCAAACAGATCCAAAGGTCAGAAGGAGGCTTGCCTGGGGTCCTTCTATTGTTGTATTAGGACTCAAACCCAGATCTCCTGATTGCTGACAGCCTGGGCTGTCTTTGTCTTCATTTATTCATTCATTTCTTTATTATTTACTCATTTATACAAAGATAGGTTTGGACTCGATAGTCTCTAAGAGTTCTTCCAGTTTTATAAATTCTATTATTCTAATTCTTGCCCTCCCGCTGGACCTTGGAAAAGTCTCTTCACTTTTCTGAGACTCACTTTTCCCATTTATAGAATGAGAGTTGGATTCAACGAACCTCTCAGCCATGCTCTCCCGTTCTCTCCTTCCCCTCTCCTGACACTGACATCTTATGATTTTACCAAAAGGTTGTTGTTGAGAGGGATTCAAGCTCAGAGCTTGGGTCACCTGATGCCAGTGACATCCATCTACCCTTGGCTTTGCAGAGTACCAAAAGCTCTGCGTCATCCCCCAGCTGCCAAGGTTGGAAAGGGTCCACCCTGCTCTGCGCTAGGGACCAGAGACAAAGCTTGGGAGACTGGCATTTGGCAGGAGGGCGCAGTGTAGTAAAGGCAGAGGACCCTGGACCTGGATTTGAATCCTGGCTCTGCCAGCTTCTCATCTGCCATTCCCCCTCCATGGGCCGGTTTTTCCATCTGTAAAATCAGAGGGTTGGCCTCAGACAGCTAGCATTGAATAACTAGCATTTACCCCTTGCTTTAAGGTGCGCAAATCGCTCCCCGTACGTTATCTGGTTATCTGTGGCATTGCTCATCTCTAAAGCCTCTGGCAGCTTCAAAATCCTAGAGGTCCTCCCATCCCTTCTCTGGTTCTCAGCCTTTCCCCTCCCCCACCAAGAGAAGGGGGAGAGGGCGGGGCTCAGTCTCCAGTTTGGGGAGGGGGCTGTGGGCCCCCGGGCGGGGGGGATGGAGGAGAGAGGGCGGCAGATCCCGGAGGGTTAACAAAATGGAAGGCGTCAAGCTGCTTAATAGACAAAGACGGGAGGGCGACTCCCTCTAGCTAGGGGCCAATAGAATGAATGGGATATAAATACCGACCAATGGGAGGGCCCATCCTGGCCGCTATAAAAAGGGAGGAGGGCAGCGCTTCTGGGACTCGGTGACTGAGCTCGGGCTAAGGTGGCCTGGGATCGTAGCGCAGCAGCGGCAGATTTAGCGGCAGCAGCAGCAGCAGGAGCATCCTCCTATCCTTCTCGCGTTCCTCGACCCCCGGAGCACCCTCGGTGAGTGCGTGGTCTGGCCGCCCCCCCAGGACTCCAACAGCCGACGCACCTGCCTCTGGAGCTGGGCTGATGGGTGTGAGAATGTGTGTCATTGTGTGTGATTGCGTGTGTGTGTCTGTGTGTGTGTCTGTGACTGAGCGCCACCGGCTGCTGCCCGGTCTTTAAGGAGTCGAGGCGGCGCTGGCCGACAGGATCCCAGCCCCTTTTGTCTTGCCTGTCTGGCAGCCCTGGAACCTGGGGGAGAGTCCTTGCAGGATGTGTGTGTGTGTGTGTGTGTGTGTGTTGGGGGTGTCTGGATTATGGAGGTGAGGCTGACGAAAACCCTCTGTCTTCGGGGGGGGGAGGAGCCGGGGACAGCTGCAGCCCCCTCCTCCCAGCCCTTGGATTATCTCGGGATGGAGTCTTAGGTGTTTGGTTTTGGGGGGGGGGCAGGTTTTATTTTCTCTGCCCTCCCCCGGCAACCTGGGGAGCGCCCTGGGTTGGGGAAATCTCCAGGGAGGTGAGCGAAGCAGATGGTTGCTGCTGGGGGGGAGGGGGATCCCAGGGGCGGATCTGCCTCCTCCCAAGCGTCCTTTCCCCCATCTTCAAGCTCCCATCCTTCCTATTGCACACTTGCTCCCCCGGCTCCTCTTCCAACCCAGCGCTGGTCTCCAGACTCTGCGGGGGCAAAGATGGGCAGGGTGGGGAACCTTTACTTAGGTCTCCTGCGCTCCCAGGATCACAGGTGTTGGATCCCCTAGCCACCACCCCAGCTCCGAGAGCCCCAAGAGCTGCAGGGCTGCAGCTGCTTTGACCTTGGGAGGGCTGCCGGGAGGAGGAGGAAGAGGAGGAGGTGTGGGGAGAAGGAGGAGGAAGAGACAGCCTGGCAGTCAGCAGTGAAGTAGCTTTGTACATATTGCACGGGGCGTTGTCGCAGCCTCCTCCCCTCCCCTTCCCTCTCCCCCCTCCCCCTTCCCTGCGGCTGTGACTGGCTCCCAGCAGGGGTGCAGGAGGAGACAGGAGAAGCTTGGGGCTGGATAAGTGATCTCCTTGTCCTGGTACCCCTACCAGCCTCCTGCCAGCATGCCATTCTCCAATAGCCACAACATGCAGAAGTGCCGCTTCCCCGCTGAGGAGGAATATCCCGACCTTTCCTCGCACAACAACCACATGGCTAAGGTGCTGACGCCTGAGCTCTATGAAAAACTCCGGGATAAGGCTACATCAAGCGGTTTCACCGTGGATGATGTCATCCAGACCGGTGTGGACAACCCAGGTATCCTCCCCTTCTCCCACACCTTATCTAGATGCTTTCTTTGCCTTCCCCCGCCCCCTTCCATTCTGGGAAGGAAGGTTGAGGGTCTTCTCAGGAGCCCAGGAGTCCTTGTTCCTCTGGAATAGGTCTTGAAGAGGTCACTGTCTTCTGCTCTGATCTGGAAAGGGTCAGTGGTCCTATCCTGTCCTCCCATTATGGAGATTTGGATGCCAGCTTTCTTGCCTAATTTGGTTCGGTCTCCATAATAGAAAGTCTGTATCTTCTTCCTAGCCTGACTGTCCTGTCCTTCCTTTACTGGGAGCAGGGTGGGGACAGGGAAACCTTAGCATTCCACGAGGGATATTTTTGCTTAAACTCAATTTGGTACTGGATATTTTGAGAGGGAGGCAAGTGTAGTCTAGGTTTTTATTTCCTCCCCATTGTCAGTTCCCCTTTTGTCAGCCACTTTCCATATCATGTGTGTTGGGATGAGTACCTTTAGCTCTCCTGGAAAGATCCTTCACCCTAACCTCCCCTCTGAGGAGGCTTTGAACTAGGGCACCCAAATTGGGAACAGGAGGTATGTCACCCTTCTCTTCCCCCCCCCATTGCAGTATTTGAGAAGAAATCGAGGTCTTCTATCTCCAGGGAAGGGAGATTATTTTATAGCAAGAACCCAGATTTGGAAGCCAAAAGACCTGGATTCAAATTCTTAACCAAGTTTCTTTGTCTTGTTAAAAGTCTAGTAGCTGGTATACCTAGGGGCCCTTCTGGTTTCTGAAAATTCCTCAGGTCTATTTGCCTTCCCTCTTTCCAAGTTCTTCCCTTGAGGTTGTCAGCTTTCTCTTGTCCCGTCCTGTCCCTCACGTAGGGCACCCATTCATCATGACTGTGGGCTGTGTGGCTGGAGATGAAGAGAGCTATGAGGTGTTCAAGGAACTGTTTGATCCTATCATTGAGGACCGACATGGAGGCTACAAGCCTTCAGATGAACATAAGACTGATCTTAACCCTGACAATCTGCAGGTAGGTGTGCTCCCTCCTCCCCCAGTCTCTGGCTGCCTGCCCTTATATGGCTTGAGCTTAAACCTCAACTCAGTGCTAAGGGGATTATTAGCCTATCCCAGACACCAGTCCTGGATGGAGAAGTAACTGGGGGGGCTGGGTGGGAAGGGGGATGTGGAGATTAAGCTGAACGAGAACAGTAGGAAGAAGATTGGTCAGGGATTGTTGAGATAGGCTGAGGTATGAAATGAAGTGTAGGGTTCCCAAATTAAGAGTTTTCTCCTATTCTTCCTCATTGCCCCCCAGGGTGGTGATGACCTGGATCCTAACTATGTGCTGAGCTCTCGTGTTCGAACTGGCCGGAGCATCCGAGGATTCTGCCTGCCCCCACATTGTAGCCGGGGCGAGCGCCGTGCCATAGAGAAGCTGTCTGTGGAAGGTATCCCCTGGACACTGAAGTCTTCAGGCAGACATTTCTGTAACCCCATGTGGGACCAAGTATCTTTAAAATGGGCTACAGTGGGAGGTGCCTAGCTTGGGGCTCAGGAGACCTATATTCTAGCCCCACCTTGTTAAGGCTCTTCTGACCTTGATATGATCTTAGGTTGTGGCACAAAGACAAGAGCCCACTGGAAACTTGGGCGCCCTTTTTAGGAAAGGACATTGAAAAGCTGGGATATCAATGTCCTTCAGTTTAGGATTGCCTGGAACTTGTTTTTGGGAGCCTTAAAATTAAAAGTGCTTTTGGGCAATTTGGGTAAAAATCTGGACAATTGAAGCCAAGAATGGAAATTGCAGAGGCTTGTCTCATAGAGGGGCCCTCAGGCTTCCGATTCTTCCGTTGCTGCTGTCCTGAAGGTGGTCAGCTAATGATGTAGTATTACCTCAGTCCCAGCTTGGAGATAGGCCCAGCCTTCTAGACTCCTTCCCCCACCCCCCACTCAGAAGAATCTGCTCTCTGGCTGCTATAGATGCAGCTTGGCTTAGCCTGTCTCCTAGCCTCTAAGGCAGGGAGTCAGCTGTCCTTGGACCTTAAGCTTCAGCAAGGATCTTCCCTCGCCAGAGAGCCTAAAAGTCTTTAACCAGGGATCAGGAGCTTGGTTTCCAGCAGGGGATGGAATTTTCTAAATATTTTTATTAATTGGTTATTCGGTGTTGGTCCAGTACCAATATCTTAAGCCATTGACCTTGGACTAGTCATTTAACCTCTAATCCTGATTCCCTCAACTAAGACTCTTAAGTACTATAGTAATCTAATCTACCTGTGTGGTGTTAGGGTAGGGTGATGTCTTAGTTGGACTGGCTCTAGATGGAGGGCTAGTCCAACCTTCCCACCATCCACCACCTAGTTATCAAGGTGGCCTTCATAGTATTCCAGGAAGAAACACAAATAACTGTTCACTGGTTGAGCAGGGAAGGGAGGATGTATAAAAATGTCCCTTTCTTCCCCCAACCCCTCCTGCTGACACTGACTTTGACCAGTGGAGATTCAGGGAGTTTAATCCTGAGTTTTGAGTTAAAGGAGAGAAGGGAATTGTTCCTGATAGACCCTAGAGAAAGCCGGGTCAGCTGAGTTCCTTTAACACTTTTCTAGGGAATTGATGAGAAGCATCTGGTACCTAGGCTGAAGGCCTGGGTCTCAGGTATTTGGCAAGTGTGGGACCACTCACTTTTCAGTTTCAGGGCCGAAACACTTTTTTTTGAGGGTCATGTGAAAGCATTGTAACTTCCAAGACAGATGGACGACCATAGGAGGCCCAATAGCTGAGGCTGCCTCAGATCCCCGCCATTCAAAGGCTGGGATGAAATAGGTCTCCACTAAACCGTATTGTTCCTGATTAGATTCTCTGCTTTCCCTGTCATTAAACAGCCAACCCTGACTTAATGTGAAAAGAACTAGGCTTGTTTTGCTTGGCCATAGAGCCTTAGGATCTGAGGAAGGAAGAAGGAGGCTTGGAGAGTGTAGATCTGTTTTGGGGACACTTGACTTGTCAGCAGTATGAGCTGCCTGGATGGACCACCTTGTGGGGGGGGGAGGGGCTGAGATTATGGAGAATTCCAGTTCAGATAGTAACTGGATGGATGAGAGACAGGAGTTACTTTATCATGCCCTGACTCTAGGGAGATTGTAAACCCCATACCCAAGGGCAGGGGTGTAGGGGTTTTCATCATGACCTTGGGGCTACGGAGCCTCAGGTTACACTGACTAGCTGATTGCCCACAGCTTTGGCCAGCCTGGAAGGTGACCTGAATGGGAAGTACTATGCTTTGAAGAACATGACTGAGCAAGAACAGCAGCAGCTCATTGACGACCACTTCCTCTTCGACAAGCCTGTCTCCCCCCTCCTCTTGGCATCCGGCATGGCCCGAGACTGGCCCGATGGCAGGGGCATTTGGTGAGTCCTTAAGGCAAAACTGCACATCCAGAACTAAAACTTAGAGGGACCCCTTTGAAAGAAGAACCTGAGGCCCAGAGAGAAAGATCTTGCCCCCAAGGCCATGCCAGAAACCAGTACCTTCAGATTTTGGTGTGCAGTAGAGTGCTGGGCCTGGAAGACATGAGTTCAGAGCCTTAGACATTAACTAGCTTGTATGACCTTGGGCAAGTCACTAAAGTTCTGCATTTTACAGACAAGAACTGGAGTCCAGAGGTAGGAAGGACTTATTCTCATTTTAACAGATTAGGAACCTATAGTCACCTAGCTAGCAACCTGGCCCATGCTTTGGATTCATTTGAAGTGGGAGAACTGGGATTCAAGCCCAGGTCACCTGGATCCAAGTCCAAGTGTTTCCACCATAACTGCTTTCGTCATGTTGGCTTTCCCCTTGGGAAGTGGGGAAGGTCACCTGCTTCAGTATTTAAGATCTGTGATCATGGACCAAGTCAGCACCTTCCTGGCTTCCAGACTGGAAGGAAGGTCAAGGTGGTTTTAGAGGGCTTGGCTTAGCCACACCCAGACAGACTGATGTCTGTCTCTTGCTGGCAGGAGAATAGGTGCTGAGTTGACACCCAGGTGGGATCCCACACTGCAGGCTCAGCAATGACATCAGTATTAGAGTTAGAGCTCCAAATACCAAAACCTCAAGGCAGATCTGTCCTTGAGCTCCTTGGACTTAGAGCTGAAGTAGAAAAGACCTTAGACAATTTTATTTTAAATTTATAAAGTTAAATTCTCTCTTGTCCCCTCCCCCACCCAGTGAATTTCATCCTCAGGTCTTCATTGTATTGATCAGTGTAGCTATGTCTTTTTATAGTCGATCCATTATTAGACTGTAGACATTTCAACCCTTTAATTACATTGAGAAAGCTGAGGCACAGAATTGTCACAATGACATGCCCAAGGTCACAGTTAAGTAACAGGAAGCTTTCTGAACCCAGAACCCAACCTGATTCCAGATTCAGAATTCTTTTAAATTTACCCCCTTTTTTAGTCTCAATTGTTGACAATTTAGTCCAATTAATCACAAGAAACAGCTTGACCCCTTCCTCTAAAGGGCTAAACTAAAAGGGCTTTGTTTCCAAAGTCTTAACTCCTCCCTCCCACTCTTTGAGAGGTTAGCAGGCAGGGGAATGTATCAGGCTGTTGTGCTTTTTTAGGGTGAATCTGTTAGGGATGGTAGGAGTTACACTGGATGTCCACCCGGAGCCTCTAAGGTCCTAGGATTCACTTTGAAGACTTGATTTAAACTGGTCTTTTGCCACACATTTCTTCCCCTCCCCCCCCTTCCCCTTTGTTCCCTAGGTCCCCTGTGTCTCTGGGGCTTGGCTGCATCCCAGCAGTCAGGTGGCTGAGTGAGTCTGTAACCATGGGATGGATACAGATTTGCAGCAGTGGGGAGGAGGGGAAGGCGAGGACTGGACTGCAAAGGCAGATGAACCTGCCCAAGGCAGGTGGAACGAGGCTATTTTGGTGCCAGAGCCTGGTGGGGTGTTCCCACCTTTGCCTTGGGCTAGATTCCCCTGACTTTTACAGGGAAAGGGCTGAGACACAGATGCTTTGTCCCATTCTCTGGTCTTGCTGAACTTGGGATGAGCATGTCCAGGTCGTGGCCGTTGTCTTGCTTTCCTGAGGCTTTAGAGCAGGGAGTACTTTGCCATCCTGGATATATGACCTTGTCCAATTAATTTCCTCTGTCCTGGCCCCCCTCTAAGGTTAGTGGAAGGAGCACTGGGTTTTAAAGGTTTGTGACTGGGTAAGCTACCACTATGGACCTCAGTTTAAAATAGGGGGCTCCTGGGAATCAGGCATTCATAACCAACCAAAGTTTTATTTAAAGTTTTTCAATATAATTTGCTTCCTTTAAAATCTTACATATTATGCACATGCAAAAGGAAGGGGTCCTTAGACTCCACCAATACTGCATTGTACTGCCAAGGGAGTATAAAAATGAAGCACAGGGACTGTTTTCTATTCATGGCATGTTTTTGCTCACACACTAAGAGCTTAATAAGGCTTTTGGGCAGGAGGAGGTTAGACTAAATTGGCTTAAGCCAAGTCCCATACTGCTGACCTGGGTCTCCTTCGGTGGTCTAACTGTAGAACCCCCTCCAGAGGGCCCCTGCTCCTGGGTGGCCTTGAATTCACTAATGCTGTTTGGGCTCTGCTCCCAGGCACAATGACAACAAGACCTTTCTGGTGTGGATCAATGAGGAAGATCACCTGAGGGTCATCTCCATGCAGAAGGGAGGTAACATGAAGGAGGTGTTCACACGTTTCTGCACGGGGCTCACCCAGGTAAGGGAGCTTCCTCTTAGGGGTAGGAAAGTTCCTTTTAGTCTAGAAATAATCTGACAGTTTTGTCACTACTATAGTAACTGGAGCTGATTTGTTTGCCCTTTGCACGACTGCTCCCATAGGCCCAAGTAGCCACAGCACCTGGCTCAGACACTACGGCTTGCCGGCCTCCCCTGTCATTTGCTTTACCTGGCTTGTTAAGGCTTTCACTGGCTCTGGGGGATTGGCTTGGTGGTGTGGCATCTGCTTCCTCTGTTACCATGGCACCAGTCTCTGGGGACCTGCTTCTGACGCCACTGGGCTCCTTCTTTCCTCTCCACCCCCACCCCCTGGAAGAGTCGTCATGTTCCCTTCTGAAGGGGCTGGGCGCTATTCCCCAATTGCTTCATGGGGAACCATGCCAACAAGAATCAACAAGGGGCCCTTGGGATCCTCCTGCCTTTCATTGTGAGTGCTCCTTCTATAGAAATGCAGGCTGATTGGTGATAACTTTTCTTGTCTAGATTGAAAGCCTTTTTAAGACCAAGAACTACGAGTTCATGTGGAATCCTCACCTGGGCTACATCCTGACATGCCCCTCCAACCTGGGCACAGGCCTACGTGCAGGTGTCCACATCAAACTTCCCCACTTGGGCAAGCATGAGAAGTTTGGTGAGGTCCTGAAGAAGCTTCGACTGCAGAAGAGGGGGACAGGTATGTATGGAGGCAAAGGGAGGCTCAGGCTGCAGAAAGGGTGATAAGGGGGGACCCTAAACCATCCGATTCACTCCAGCAACTGCATAGAGAACTGTTCTCTACCAACTCCTAAATTCCAGACTGGTATCTCCCTGGGCCCTGTTCCTCTCAGCTCTGCAGGGCTCTGCTCTATGCTTCTCCCACTTCAGAAAAAGTCCCTGGCTCTGCTAGAATGTTCCCTCTTTTTGTCTCAATGCCCTGAGGCTTACAAAGTGACTTTACAACCACAGGGTTGGGGAGGCAGGTTAACTAACTCACTGGAGAGATTAGCATACTTAGGCTTGGAAAAAGATTAAATAAGCCGAGATAAGTTAGCCTTTTTCTGCATATTGAAGGGGTTGGACTAGATCTCAGGTCTCTCCTACCTTTTTCCTCGCACAGGGGGTGTGGACACAGCAGCTGTGGGTGGTGTCTTTGACATCTCCAATGCCGACCGCCTGGGCTTCTCCGAGGTGGAGCTGGTGCAGATGGTGGTGGATGGTGTGAAGTTGCTAATTGAAATGGAGAAGCGTTTGGAGCAGGGCCAGTCCATCGATGACCTTATGCCAGCCCAGAAATGAGCAGTTGGCCCCCTGAATTCTGCGCTTCGTAATTTATTGGATGAATGAATAACCACCATCCTTCCCGCCTGTGGCGCCCTGGGGGGCTCCGGATGCAGTCCACTTAATCATGCTGTAGAGAAGTCTTCCTTCCATCCTTCGGTGTTAGAGTTTTATTTTTGATGGCTGAGATGTTGCTGAATGCTGAAATAATAAAGTATTGTTTTGGCCTGACCCAGGTCTCAGGGCAATTAGAGACAAGGCTCATGCTGAGGCATGTTCTCATTTTCTTCCTGATCCCCTAAAGATTTCCAGAGAGGAAGGAGGGCCCTAGTGTGCACAGTGGGGGCTATCGCAGGCCTTTAATCTCACTTAGGAATCCCTACCTCTTCCACTCATTCCTCTTACCTGCCCCCCCATCCCATTTTTGGGAAACAGACTTTTGCCATAAGTCAGTATCAGCTAAGGAGCATTGAATCACTTACTATGCCCAGAGGGAGATGCTAGGTTCAGCTAGATTAGACTACAGCCCCTGCCTTCACATACAACTGTTCATTGTAACTAAACACTTACACTATTTAAGGTTTAAGGTTATGAGGGGGAGATGGGATTGGAGTTTGGTGAAAGGTGTTAATTTAAGATCTTGACCTAAAGCCACAAAATGAAAGAGGTGGGGCAAGAGATTTCAGGTGGGGCTGGGGTGAGGTTGGTTCAGATTTGTCCCTGAAAGAACAGATCTATATTTAAAGATGTATATTAGACAGTCCCGTTACTTGGCTCAGTCAATCTGGTCCTTCCCTCCATGCCACCCCCTCCAAACCAAAGACTTGGCTTCTTTCTACAGAAGGCCTTTTCCAATCAATTTCTAGGGCTCTTAGTAGTACCCCAATACATTAACATAATTTGAGAGCAGGGTCTTTTTGGTCTTTGTTTAGTGCGTGGGTTACAAATAGCATTTCATTAAGCATAGCCCACTATCTCAGGGTACAGGTGGGGGGAATCAGGAAAGGAAGTGACACTTGGACCTTGAAGGCTTCTTGAGCATTTTCATCCATGAAAATGCTCAAGAAGCCTGGCAGTTGTGCAACTAGACCCAAGTTCCTGAAAATCAGTCCATAAGATCTTCCTTAGTGATGAGATAGGAATCTGATAAGGGGTGCTGCAGTTTTATGCATGAATAATAAAATAGTGGCCACATCAGCAGCCATTGACAGGCCCTTTGGGCAACTTCAGTGATAAAAGTACATTCAGTCTGGATTGGATTCAGAGCCATCCCCCATACCTCACCCCCACCTCCTGCACCAGAACATGCAACACCCTACCTGGAAAAAAGACTCTGGTCTTGGGTTTCCTTGCGGAAGTTGGTGACTGCTGGTTGCAGCTTGTGAGTTATCAGGTAGTGGTGCAGTTTTGTGCATACTTTATGTTTCTCCAGTTTCTCAAACTGGAAATTCGAGTCATGCTAAGATTGTTCCCTATCAAATTGTGGTAGAACAAATTAGCATTTTCAAAATAAGTGTTATAGTAGAACTAACTGCAAGGAAGTTTGGAACTAAAGGGTGAGGAGGAGGAATATGTAATCAGCCTGGAAAGACAGGCTGGAGCCAAATGAAAGGCTTTTAAATGCCAAGCAAAAGGAAATTTGCATTTTGTCCCAGAGGCCATGGGGAGCCACTGAAGGCTCTAGAGGGGAGTGACCTGATCAGACCTGCATCTTAAGAATGTTTACCAGCTGACTGGAGAAAAGAGTCTGGAAGCAGGGAAGGGCGCTGCAATAAGGGAAAGGTGAAGAGGGTGAGACTGGAGTAGTGGAGGTGTGACTGGAGAACTGGGAAAGGATTCAAGAGACGCTGAGGAGCACATCAAAGGGAGGGGGAGAGCAAAGAGATGAGGAGGAGTCCTGGGATGTGAAGCTGAGTTACTAGGGGAATGAATGGTGGTGCCCTTGGCAGAAATGGGCAAGTTAGGAGGAAGCTTTTAGGGGGAGAGAATGAGCTCTATTTCGGACTTGAGCTAAGGAGAGGGATCAGGACTGGTCCTAGAAATTCAAGAGTCACGTGCGAGGAGATAACCCATGGAGGCTGATGAGATCCTTGAGTAAATGCAGAAGGCCCAGGACAAAGTCCTGGTTTGCACAAACATGGGGATCCTGCAGAAGAGACTGGGAAGGACTGGTCCTATGAGTAGAAAAAGAACCATGTCACCAAAACTCTTAGAAAAGAAACTTCTGGGGCAGCTAGGTGGTGGTGCAATGAGTAGAGCACCGGCCCTGGAGCCAGGAGGACCTGAGTTCAAATCCGGCCTCAGACACTTGACATACTTATTAGCTGTGTGACCTTGGGCAAGTCACTTAACCCCAATTGCCCTGCATTCTCCCCTCAAAAAAGAAGCTTCTTTTTTTCTCTTTTTTATTAATTTTTTTTTTTAGTTTACAACACTCAGTTCCACAAGTTTTTGAGTTCCAAGTTTTCTCCCCCTTCCTCTCCTCCCCACCCCAAGATGGCATGTAGGTTCTACATATACCTTCACATTAAACTTTTTTTCCCAATAATCAAATTGTAAAAATTATAACCAATGAAATGAACCATGAGAAAGATGCAACAAAACCTAAAATAAAATTAAAAAAAGAGAGAGCAAATAGTTTGCCTCAATCTGCATTCAGATTCTGTAATTCTTTCTCTGGACATGGATAACCTTTTCTATCATGAGTCTTTTGGAGGTGTCTTAGAACCTTGCATTGCTGAGAAGAGCCAAATCTATCAAGGTTAGTCCTTACAGATACCATGTGTCTGTTATCGTGTATAATGTTCTCCTGGCTCTGCTCCCTTCACTCATCATCAGATCATGTAAGACTCTCCAGGTTCTTATGAAGTCCGTCGGCTCTTAGAGGAGAAACTTCTGGAAGCCACTTTTTCCTGAATTAGTTTTCTACCTGTTAATTGAGATTATCCTCATCTTCACCCAATCAATGCCTCAAGCACTAGCTCAGGTGATCTCTGATTCGGAGGGTGGGAAGACAACAGGAGCCTTCTCTGTTCTTCCTAACATGCCAAGCTCCCTGCTCCCTTCTTACACTTACTGGATTCTTTTCACAAGTCTAGATACCAGAAACAGCAACCCCTCTTTCCACACCCCTCTCCCTTTGGCTCAAAGGTGTCAGGGCTGCACCTTCAGCCAATATTCAGTCCTCTCCCCTCCAGACCCATCGTATAGGAAGAAAAATAAAGAGCTGAGGGGAAGGGAGGTGGTGTACTCTCAACTGCTGGTAACTCAGTGCGACTGGTGGGTCTAGCTTTCAGTTTCCCCAGGACGTAAATGAGAAGGCTGGTCTATTTGTTCTCTACGATCACTTCCTTTTCTGGTTTCTTTTGTTAAATTACATTTTATTTTATTTTTGGAGTGGGGAAGGCAAGGCAATCGGGGTTAAGTGACTTGCCCAAGGTCACACTGCTAGTGTCAAGCATCTGAGGCTGGATTTGAATTCTGGTCCTCTTGACCCCAGCGCCAGTGCTCTATTCACTGGGACACCTAGCTGCCCCTAAATTTCATTTTAAAATTACAAAAAAAAAAAAACCAAACCAAAACCCAGGGTAGTTGTGAGGAAAGCCTTTTATAAATCATAAAATTCATTCATTTAAAATTCAGCTACTTCTTAAGCTTCCCCTGAAGCAAAGGCCTGTCTTTTTAATATCAGAATTCTCCCTTTCACTCTGCTGAGGATATCATAGTCTCTGAAGAATCAAAGTTGGAGTTCATCCAAATGGCACAGCAGAGACACCTGGGAGGTGTGAGTGGGCTGACACATCAGTGACAAAGACCTTTGCAGGAGAGGTGCCACAAAGGATGCCACCAGAGAGTGGTATGGCTGAGACAGAAGGTGGGCTGGTCTTGTAGGGAGAACAAGAGATAATGGACACGCAGCCTGTGCTCTCTGCTGTCCTGCACCTGGCACTGCATGGGAGGAGAGGTGTGGTACCTCTGTCGCTGTGAACTGGATCCCACCCACTCCTTCCCATTCCTTTTCTGAGTCCTTCCCCTTCCCTCATCAGAACGTAAGTACCTTGAGGGCAGATACTGGCTTGTATTTTTAACCTCAGCCCTTGGCACATAGTGAGAGCTTAATAAGCGCTTGTTGCTTGCCTGCCTGCATGGAGGCATCCCTTTAAGTATAAAGGAGTTACCAGTGTTATTAGTCCTGCTCTGCTGCCCCACTGTGGTCCCTTGGGTGCCTGCAGGCTCTGTCAGTGCAGCTTGGGAACATCCTGCAAGCCTGGGAGGGCTCTGAGTGGGACCCCTGGGACCAGCACCTGGGGCCCAAAGGTTAGCTTAGCTAAGGGCAGGGAGCCAGGGGGGTGGCCACTAGGTGAAAGATTTGTCAACCACAGTAATTCACTGTCTTCTAAGGCACTGAGGGGCTGTCAGTCAGTCAAGTGAATCCAAAGTACTCCACTGTTTTGAGATTGCTACTATTACTGGTCTGTCATTGGAGAACCAGACTTGCAAAAGAGGGAGAAGCTTACTACCAAAGGGCTGGCTAAAGGATAATTTTTTTTTTCTTCATGGCAATGTTCTTTTAATTTTTTTAAATCCTCTCACGCCTTATTTTTTCTAATTACATGCTAAGATAGTTTTCAATACTCACTTTTATTTTTGGAGGGAGAAGACCAGGCAATTGGAGTTAAGTGATTTGCCCAAGGTCACACAGCTAGTACATGTCTGAGGGCGGATTTGAACTCTGGTCCTCCTGACTCCAGGGCTGGTTCTCTATTCATTGTACCACCTAGCTGCCCTTCAACGTTCACTTTTATACGATTTTCAGTTCCAAATTTTCTGCCTCCCCAAGACGGCATGCAATCTGATATAGACTATACGTGTATTACACATATTTCCACATTAGCCATGTTGTGCAGGAAGAATCAGAACAAAACAGAAAAACCATGAGGAAGAAAAAACAAAACACAAAAAAGAGAAAACAGTCTGCTTTGATTTGCATTCAGACTCCATAGTCCTCTCTCTGGATGTGGATGGCATTTTCCATCATGAGTCCCTTGGAATTGTCTTAGATCATTGCGTTGCTGAGAAGACCTAAGTCTATCATAGTTGGTCATCGCACAATGTGGCTCTTACCGTGTACAGTGTTCTCCTGGTTCTGCTCACTTCACTCAGCATCGGTTCAGGTTTTTCTGCAATCTACCTACTCATCGTTTCTTATGGCACAATAGTGCTTCATCACAATCATACACCACAAGTTATTCAGCCATTCCCCAACCGATTCCTCAATTTCCATTTCTCTGCATGGCAATATTCTTGAAAAATGGTCTAGTAAGTTTGAAGGGAGTCTCCAGAGAGATGAAAACAAAGCTCCTTGAAGCATGGAATCAAAACAAGACCCTGACTTGGTCACGTTCTAGCAAGGAGATGACTATACAAGGATAACACAACAAAATGCGATCTGGGTCAGCAAAGAGTTGTGCAGGTTCAAGGAAGAGAAAATCATAGCAGATTTTGGGGGTTGGGGTGGGGGTTGGTCAGAGGGATCAGAGAAAACTTCCTGGAGGAGATGTGAGAAAGGTATCATGGAATAATGGACAAAACACTATTCTTGGAATCAGGAAAGCAGAAGATGAGTCCCATGTCAAACGCTGCCCATGTGATTTTGGGCACATCACTTCCTCCTTTGGGCCTTAACTTCCTCGTCTCTAAAATTCAGGGGTTCAGTTGTGATTTCAAAGGTTTCTTCCAGCTCTGATATTGTGTGATTCTAACTTAAGCTGGGCCTTAAGACACATAGGATTTGAAGAGGCTCAGAGGAGAATTCAGGGAATTCCAGACAAGCAAATCTGGAAAGGGAAAGAAATGAGCTGGGTGTATGTGTGAGAGCTGGGAGACTGAGCATGATTCCTTTCTCATTCGGCCAAATTTTCTTCTGACCCACCCTGATTTGTGTCAAGGATGTGTGTGTGTGTGTGTGTGTGTGTGTGTGTGTGTGTGTGTGTGTTTCTCCTGTCTTGCCTGTAGTTTATGGGCATGTTGTATGAGATTGGTGCCCAGCCCAGATCTGACCTGGCTTTTGTTCTCCCTTGCTTCTTTCCCAGGGATGGCTAGATCTTGACCTTAGAGCTAGGTCAGGGATGGCTGGGAAACTGCCAGAGGAGAAGTGGTGGCTGGGAATGTTCTGAAATTGCCCACTGTGACCTCTCTCTGAAGTTGGAACCACAAGAAGGAGGGCTCAGACAAGAAAGGGGGGCCGGGGGGCCAGATGGCCTCTGGGAGCCTTTGTTAAGCATGGTAAACCATCTACATGTCACTGCTCAAGGGAAAATTCTTAACCAAAGGATAGATCTGATCATAAAAGAAAAAAATAGACCAATTAAATTATGTAACACTTAAAATGTTTGTGTAAGAACAAAAGGAATTCAGATAAAATAAGACAAACCAAATGGGAAAAAATTTTGCATCAAACACCGCTGATAAAAGTCTGATATCCATGACATATGAGGAACTGGGACAAATACATAATAAATTTATTTTTATTTTTAGTTTACGACACTCAGCTCCACAAGTTTTGGGGTTCCAAATTTTCTCTCCCTCCCTCTCCTCCCCCTTTCCCCCAAGACAGCATGTAATCCAGTGTAGGTTCTACATTTACCTTCACATTGAACTTATTTACAGAATAGTCCAATTGTAATGAAGAATTATAACCAATGGAATGAACCATGAGAAAGAAGAAATGAAACCAAAAAAGAAGGAAAAAAAAAAGAGAGCAAAAAGTTTGCCTCAATCTGCATTCAGACTCCATAATTCTTTCTCTGGATGTGCATAGCTTTTTCCCTCATGAGTCTTTTGGGGCTGTCTTTGAATCTTGCCTTGATGAGAGGAGCCAAGTCTATCAAAGTTAGTCCTTACAGATACTGTGTATAATGATCTCCTGGTACTGCTCCCCTCACTCAGCGTCAGTTCATATAGGTCATTCCAGGTTATAATGAAGTCTGTCTGCTTCTCACATAGCCCAATAGTATTCCATTATGTTCATATACCACAACTTGCTCAGCCATTCCCCAATTGATGGGCATCCCCTTGATTTCCAATTCTTGGCCACCACAAAAAGAGCCGCTATAAATATTTTTGTACATACGGGCTGGGACAAATATATGACAGCAAGAGCTGTTCACCAATTGACAAATAGACAGAGGATATGGACAGTTTTAATTTCTTTTGGCCCAGACCTGCGGTTTCATTGGTGCATGGAACTCTCTGAAGAATCTCCTATCATCAATGCAGATCAGCAATGGGTTGCAAATTTATAGTGTGAAAGGTTATCTTGGGACACTGAGAGATTATGTGACTTTTCTAGTGTCTTACAGCCAGTTTGAGTCATCCTGACTCTGAGGCAAACCTTCTATCCACCATGCTGTCTAACAAAACAGTTTTGAAAATCAGAATAGCTAATGAACAACCACATGAAAACGTGTTCCAAATCACCAATAGGAGAAACAGAAATCAAAGCTACTCTAAGGTGGCTTACACAGTAAATTGATAAAAGTGACCCAAAAATGGAAGGAATCCATGTTAGAGGCAGAGGGAAGATGGGGGCACCAATGCACTGTTTGTGGGGCTGTGAACTGGATCAACCTTTTCAGAAAACAATGTTGAATAGTGGTTAAACTGTTCATATCCCCTGACCCACTTATCCTATTATTGGGCATATGTTCCAAGAAGATCAAAAGTAGAAAGCACAATCTATTATTAAACTATTATTAGTGGGGGGTTCATCCAGGAAAGGCTGTTATCTAAAAACTAAATATCTCAATTAAAAAAAAAACACCTTTTTTAAATCAAAGGAAAAATAAAATTAAAAAAACCCAGAAAGTTGGATGAGAAGATTCCTCTTGAATGTGATAGAGTCTATAGTTTTAAATCGACCTGCTCCATTTTGAGCTGTCTCCTAGAGATGCAGCATCTTGGGGCAGTACATACATCTGCAGAAGTCATCAGATCTGAGGCCCCTCCCTTCAAGAAGCGGAATGTATTTAAAAACTACTGATGGAACTGAGTATTTTTTTCTCTTAGAGCAGAGAATGTTAGTATTAGATGGCACTTTGAAATATAAAATGCTTAGGCTGGAAGGGCCCTTCAAGACCAGACACTCCAACCTACTCAATTTTATAGATGGGGAAACTGAAGCCCAGAAAAGGGAATGGCACTAAAACCCAGCTGTGTAGGAGCAAGATCCTAATCCCTACTCCTATGGAAGTTAGCCTAGTTTTTCCTTAAAAGGTATTGAGGGGGCAGCTAGGTGGTGCAGTGGATAGAGCACCAGCCTTGCAGTCAGGAAGACCTGAGTTCAAATCTAGTCTCAGACACTCATGAGCTGTGTGATCCTGACCAAATCACTTAACCTTGATTGCCTCAAAAAAAAAAAAAGTTATTGAGACCATACTGTAGACTTGGTTGCTTAGGGGACTAAAGACTCAGGCTGTTGACATCGCTTCCTGGTTACCTGAGTACAAAGGCTCCACAAAGAACTCCAAGAACTCTCTTTCATGCTTGGCTGGTAAAAAATTAAAGAAAAACAGTTGGACATCTTGGTGTCTTCAATGCCTGTTCTTGTTGAATTCTCCTTGCTTTGGTCAAGAAAATCTCTTTTTGTTAACTGTTGAATGATCCCTGAGTGTCTCATTCTGTTACAGTATTGGACCCAAAGTACCAGGGTCTGATTCAGGCCTGGCCCAGAACACCAACTTTCCCAACCCCTAAACTGTCAGAAGCAGGTTATGCCTTTATCCGACTTCTCCTAGTCCAAGGAAACATGGGGCTCCTGAAATCAGGGGTGGCTTACTCTGCTCCCTAATGGTTTGCCATTCCATTATGAGAATGGGTCTTATTGTAAAGAAGATCTAGAACTTGGAAAGTTCTCCTGTTTCCAGTGCCCCTCTCCTTTCTTCTTGCAAAGCCTGACTCAGATCTGATGACTTCTGCAGGCTTACTGTCTTTTGCCCTAAATCCACCCTTCCCAGACTATGCCCTTGGCATTCAAGGCCCTTCAAAATCTCGTCCCAACATCCCTCTCCTATCTGACCTCTCACTTCCCTTTTCCATAAACCTTCACTCTCTCCTTTAGTCAGTATCATAGATTCATAGGGCATTAGCATCAAGAACTTCTTCATTTTATAGAGGGAAAAACAAGCTATGAGGGGAAAGGTTTTACACAAGATTAAAGTGGTTTAGTGAGAATGAGAACTAGAACCAAGGTCTCTTGAGCCCCTGACCATCTGACCTGCTTTTCTGGCTTGAGAACACCTACTCTCTAATTCAAACCTTTATAGAATCACAGAATCTGAGAGTTGGAAGGGACCTTAGTGGTCATCTATTCCAAGATGTACCAAAAAGAATCCCCACCATAACACGCCTGACAAGTGGTTGTCCAATTACTGCTTAGAGACCTCCAAGAAGGAGGTCTCTATGCTTCCCACCTTCTTGAAGTATCCCATTCCACTTTAGGTCACTTCTAATCTCTAGAATATCTCTCTATCTATCTGTCTATCTATCTATCTATCTATCTATCTATCTATCTATCTATCTGTCTGTCTGTCTATCTGTCTATCTATCTGTCTATCTGTCTATCTATAGATAGATATAGATACAGATGGAGAGATACAGATATTAAATCTAAAAATCCATTCTTCCACCTAAGATCCTGGTTCTTCCCTGTGGGGCCAAATAGAAAAAAGTCTAACCTCTTCTCCATATGGCACACCTTCAAGCACTTGGAGACAACCATCATGTCTCCCCAACTCCTCAATCTTCTTTCCTCCAAGTTAAATATGACTAGTTATTTCAACTAGTGTTCATATGACATTGATTTAAAGACCTTTGCTGGGGCAGCTAGGTGGCATAGTGGAGAGAACACTGGCCCCGAAGTCAGGAAGATGAGTTCAAATCTGGCCTCAGATACTTACTAGCTATGTGACCCTGGGCAAGTCACTTAACCCAATTGCCTCCAAAAGACAAAAACAAAATAAAGACCTTTGCCATCCTGATTGCTTTCCTCTGTACACTCTCCAATTTACCCATGTCTTTTCCAATGTCTGATGCCCCAGGCTGAACACAATGCATCAGATGAGGTCTGATGAGGCCAAAAAGACTGTCAGACCTTCCTGTTCCTATATGTTATACCCCTGTGGCACATGCCCTGGATTTACTCTCCCAGTTTCCACTTTCTCTGGCTGATGGGCTTCCCAGGGCTTGGCTGCTACATTTTCCCTGCATTCTAGGGATCCCCTAGAGGTGTCTTTCTATTGTATAGCTCATGAGCTCCTACCAGTTTGTTCTTATTATCACTTGATATCAATTAGCCAGCTAGATAACTAATTTAAATGGTTTTTTACTGCAATTAGTACAAACCATCCTCCCTCCTACCCCAAGTCAGTGACAGACTGTTCTACAAGTACACAGAGAATCCAGGGGAAAGTGGCTTCAAGCTAAGAGGACAGGGGGCAAAGGTATGACTTATAGGACTGGGAAGTCTTTTTGTTGGAGTCCTCAAGATTTCTCCCGTAGGGACAGTGATGTTTTTGTTTTTGTTTTTGTTTTTGTTTTTTTCTGCTGGGCTCCTCATAGAGCTTCAGATTTCTTTTCCTTATTGCATCCATTCTGTCTGCTCTTCCCAATGCAATCACTACCATCCAGAGATACTGCTAGGACAGCAACAGGAAATTGAAATCTCCAGACCCTTCCAAGTTTGTACGGACCTCCTCCAGCCAAGGATGGGAGGTGTGGGGGGTGGGGTGAAGGAGACCAAGGCCAAGGCAGAGACCTTTTCCAACTCTCAGATTAATTCCTTCACAGAAGATCGCCTGGAAAGCTTCCAACATTTAGGCCACCAGACTTGAATCTGTCAGCCACAAACTAGCGCTCCAGTTTGATATGAGCTCCACAGGGTTTCAGCAAGTACCTCCACCAATCCAAACATGCTTCCTATTGGTTTCATTCCATTTCCCTCTATGGCCTTCAAGGACTTTTAAATGATTAAGACTTTTCGGACTTAGTCTAAAGTCTAGAGTTGATTAATTCATTCAACAGAGCTGTTTAGGTCTTGTCCAAACTTAGTTCCTACCTCTGGTTGAATGATTGAATGTTCTTACTTAAGGGGTAACCGATTAACTCCAGTTACTTCCATTTCCATTCTTCAGGACTGGGACATAAATCGATCTTTTCCAATCCAGTGGCCGCTGTTGAGTTTTCCAAATTTGCTGGCATATTGAGTGAGGCACTTCAACGGCATCATCTTTTAGGCTTTTAAATAGCGCCAGCTACTTAAATTATTAATTTTATTAAATTATTACATATAAATATATTGTTAGCAGTGTTTCCTAAGGCCCACTTGGCTTCATCGTCCAGGATGTCTGGCTCTAGATCAGTAATGCGGCTATTGGTTATGTTAAATCTTTCTAGTGTAGTTCTTTTGTATGTTCTTCCCACCTCTTCTTAGTCTCTTCCACCATTTTTGCTTTTATTATGCCCATTTTTGCACTAAACATTCCTTTGACATCTCTAATTTTCTAGAAGAGATTTCCTTTCTCGTTCCATTGTTTTTCTTCTATTTCTTTGCATTGCCCAATTAAGAAAACCTTATTTCTCCTTGCAATTCTCTGGAATTCAGCATATAATTGGATATATCTTTCCCTTTCTCCTTTCCTTCTTTCCTCAGCTTTGTAAAGCCTCCTCATACAGCCATGTTGCTTTCTGGCTCTTCTTTTTCTTTGGAACGTTTTTTGTTGCTGCCTCCTGTACAGCATCTTGAACCATGGTTCTTCAGGCACTCTACAAGATCTAATCCCTTAAATCTGTTGTCCCTTCCACTTCATGATCATAAGGGATGTTATTGAGGTCACACCTCTCTGGTCTGATGGTTTTCCCTACTTTCTTCAGTTTAAGTCTGAATTTTTCAAAATTTTGCTCATGATCTGAGCCATGGTCACCTCCAGGTCTTGTTTTAACTGACTGCATAGAACTTCTCCACCTTTGGCCGCAAAGTACATAATCACTCTGATTTCAATAGACCTGGTGGTGTCCATTGTAGAGTCGCTTTTTGGTTTGTTGAAAAAGATTTTTTGCTATGACCAGTGAGTTTTCTTGACAAAACTCTGTTAGTCTCTGCCCTGCTTGGCTTGGTACTCCAAGGCCAAACTTGCCTATTTTTCCAATTATCTTTTGATTGCCTACTTTAGCATTCCGGTACCCTATGATGAATGTGGAATCACCCGCAAATCTGATGAGCATGCCACGTTTTCCTTTATCCAAGTCACTGATAAATGTTAAAGAGCACAGGGCCAAATATGGATCCCTGGGGTATTGCCCTGGACACCTCCTGCACATTGAACCATTAACAAGTACTCTGAGGCTTGCCATGCAGACTGTTCTACATTTATCTTGCTTGTCTTATCGATCGATGAGTCCAGATCTCTTCATCTTCTCCACGATAATGTTATTTTGCTAAATATATACTTGCTAACATCCAGGTAAATTACATCCACAGTGTTCTCCTCGTCTGCTAGTTTAGTGATCCCGTTAAAAAAAGAAATGAGGTTAGCTAGGCAAGACCTGGTTTTCTTTTTTTATGGAGATATGTTGTAGTCAATGTTTCCCTCTCTAGATTTTAACCAGTCATCTCTTTAACTTATTTTAGACTTTCCCCAAGATTTGAAGTCAAGCACCATCTGCAGACCCAGTTCTCTTCCCTTTTTTGAAAACCAGGCCAACATTTGTCCTCCAATTTTGGGGCTTTTTCTTCCGGTCTTTTCAACATCTCTGACAATAGCTCAATAACCCCACCTCCTGTCTCTTCCAGGACCAAAGTGATGGGGTGATGGCACCATGGAAAAGGCTATGTCTTTGAAAGCAACCCAGTCCCTGAACTGTCCCATTCATTTCAGCAGCCCAGATTGAATCTCATCCGGATCTTTTCACCGTCTCTTTCATATGTAAACATCAGTCTCTCCCCCCTTAACTTGCAGGTTGCCCGCTTCTACAGGTATTTCAATAAACCTTGCCACTTGACTGGAAGACAGTTTGAATGGTGAATTCATTCCAGGCCATTTCAGGGTTCCCGGCAATCCCAAACCTCATCTGCTGCCGGGAGATTTGCAATCGTCAGGGGTAGCTCCCAGTGCTCTCTTCCTTACCTGTCAAATCAATCAAGGCTTCAATCTCTATTGGGCATTTTTGTTGTCACGTCCAGTCTAAAGGTAATATAATTTACAGAGAAAACAGAAGAAAAGTAAGAAACGGTCAACTCTCCCTCCCCATCTACCCCGAGCAAAGATCCAGCACCTTCTTTCATCTTCCTTTGTCTCTTAGCTCGAGTTTGGCCTGTGTCCCCAGGGTTTCCAACTCTATCGGGCTTATTTCTGCTTCCTCATGCCTTTATGCTATTCTCTTGTCTGGAATGTCCTCTTTCTGCCCCTCTGCCTCTCCAAATTTTGCCCAGCCTTCAAAGCCTACCCCAAGGGTAGCCCCTTCCAGGAAACCTTCCTTCTCCCCCATCCTCAGACTCTTGTGGTATTCAGAATCTGAACCACAACCTAACAGTTAACTGATCCAATGTTTTAAGAAGTATCTTTCCCCAAACTGTGAACTCCCTAAGGGCAGGGCTGGGTCATCTTTTCTTCAGTTTTCCTCTAGAGTGAGCTCCTTACAGGGCAGAGAATGACCCTGCTCCTCTGACTCCAAACTGAATTCCATGAGGTTGGGAACCAGATGCCTTCTTCTCTCTGTTACTCCTAGCACATGGGGGATTAGCATAACTCTGCTTTGTGACTGTGATAATGTGCCAAGCTCTTTTAGTCTTAGGACCTTTCTCCCTTTCACTTGGATGAGTGAGAACTGGGTTGGCTGAATGCCCTAGAACAAATAATGATTTGGGCACACAGGTCCTACCTGGGAGGTAGGCACCCAAGATAACCAGGACTACTACCTTCCATGGGGCCTTTGTGAAGGGCCTGTTCATGACCTGCTACTTGGCTCAGCCCTCTCTGTGTGTGTGTGTGTGTGTGTGTGTGTGTGTGTGTGTGTGTGTGTGTATGTATATAGGAGTAGGAAGTTGTTATTGTTTAAAGGAGGAAAGAAAGGAACAAGTGACCCCTAACTTGCAGCCTTTGACACAATCCTCTCCCCTTTACTAACTTAGCATGTTCTGTCTTGTCTCTCTATGCTGTATGGCAGGGGCAGTTGGGCAAAATAGGGAGGAAAAGAAAAGAGAAGAGCTAGTGCTGTACAATATGATATGAAAAATCCTTCATATCCTAGGAAGGGGACGAAGGAAAACTCCCCTCACTGCTGACTAAAAGTCCTTCATTCGACATGCAATTTTTGGGCTAAGGGATTGGAGACAATCATTAAGCTGTAACTATTTGGCTCCGGGAGGAGGGAGAACACTGACACCCATAATTATTTTATGTAGGTATGAGTAAGTCTGAAGTAATGGGAAAAAATAGAAAGTGTCATAAGAGTTTTTTATTTCCTTTTATTAAAATTTTATTATTTGAGGTTCAGGACTGACTCTCCTGTTATTGCGCTGTCTGAAATCTGTCCCACGGAATGTTAAAATTCAGTGAAGACCCTCAGACACTCAGTCATAAGAAGCCAAAAGAGAGGCCAGATTCCCAAAGTAATTTGCTTTATTTGTGGAAGGATCTTAAAGGCTCCCTGTCATCTTAGCATTTAAATCTCCCCTCTCAATTAGCCCATTGTAAATTCTAAATCTTGCAAACCTAATTTTAATATGTTACTTGCCTGAGTTTATCTATAGATGTCAAACTAAGTCTGTTTTTAACTTTTATAGCTTTGGGAGGATGTGTGTCTGTGTGATTGCCTCTTTTTCAGCAAAGGTGGACAAACAAAAACCATTTCTCTACCTCTCTGACGTAATTGAAAACCACATAAGCTTTGTTAGAGCCCGAATCAGGTTTCAGGGTTAGTTTTCTGAGCTCTGAACCTGTGCTTAAGCATAATGAAAGCTAGGCTTTAACCTCTGGAATATCTGCTTGGCGATAGTGTTATTTGGCAGCAATTTACCGAGCACAAGAACTCGGTGGGAATATTTTTTTCCTATATCAAAAGAGTCCTGGATTTAGAGCCAAGAGACCAGGGTTCCAGTCCTAGCTTGGGTACCATTGTGTGTGATCTTAGGCAAATTCCCTCACCTTGTATGGAGGTCTTAGCTTCTTTCTCTGTGCAAAGAAGGAAATGAGATTTCCTATAAGAAATGACCTTCCCTCTGATATCACACAGCATTTTTTGGGTACCTTTACAGTGAATTTCTCATCTACCAACATGCTGCATTTGTATCTTCTCCCCTTATTAGATTTGATAATTTTTGAGAGAAAAGATTGTTTTATCTGGACTTCATATCTTCCCAGGGGTGGGAGTGGGACATAGAATATTTCACCAGAGACCCTTCAATCTTGATTGGATGAACAATATACAGGGTGTCCATAAAGTCCGTGCGCAATTTAAAATAGTTGTAACTTTGTAACTATATGTGATAGAAAGAATCTGTAAAAGGCAATTTTTTTATCATTCTTGTTAATATTCAACATGTCCACCATCATTACTAATACAAAGGGTAATATGATTCTGTAGTTTGTGGAAAACATTTTCAAGCTGATTTTCTGTAATGCCAGAAATCACATCAGCTATCCTAGCTTGCATGTCTTCCTTAGATCGAGGTTTGGTTGAATAAATGTTGGTTTTCACATGTTCCCATAAAAAGAAATCCAGTGGAGTCAAATCTGGTGAACATGGAGGCAAAGACAATTGTAGACTTTGGACAGCGGTGGTAGATTTTAGTTCAGCCAACCAAAGAACCCAGTTTACTTTCTCTTCTAGTGAAGCCATGGGTCAACAGTAATCCTGACAAATAAGTAATTTTTAAGTTGAATTTCTAAAAATAAAAAATCAAATTTCTAAAGACAAAAATAAACTAGATACATCAAGCTTTCTAATCCTTGTTACAAATTCTTTCTATCACATATAGTTACAAAGTTACAACTATTTTAAATTGCACATGAACTTTATGGACACCCTGTATTATGGTTTTCTTTATTTGTAGGGCCATGCTTATCTAATCAGATCTCTCCCCACCCCCCCAAACACTGGGCTCTCAATAAAATAGGTGCCTCTAGTGGTTTTTCAGTCATGTCTTAATCTTCCTGACCCCATTTGGGGGTTTCTTAGCATAGATACTAGAGTGGTTTGCCATTTCCTTCTCCAGCTCATTTTACAAATGAGGAACCAGAGGCAAACAAGGTGAAGTGACTTGCCCAAGGTCCCACAGCTAGTTAGCGTCTGAGATCAGATTTGAACTAAGGAAGATGGGTCTTTCTGACTCCAGGCCCAGCACTTGGTGCACTGGGCCACCTAGCTGCCCATGTGATAAGCCTTACCAGTCTTTTAAAAGGCACCAGGTGACTTCTATACTTGGGGAACTTAGCACAACCCTATTGTGTGGCACAGAAACTTCACCCAAAATTAAACTCAGAGGCTTCTCAAGGTAGAAAGTAGAAAGGAATTTTTTTAAGATCCCACGGGAAAGGGCGGTCTCCGAACCAATAGACAATAGGTAGGGAGAGGTGACGCGCATAGAGCAGAACCCAGCTATATACCCTAATGCAAACTGCCCCCACCCACCACTGACCTTTACTCTCATTGGTGGAGTTCAGGCTCACAATCTAAACCCGGAAATCTACCCCAGGTACAAGGAACAAGGAAACGCTAATTTAGCCAATACCAACTCTTAAAAACACTTTTATCCTTATTTGGCGAGGCTGCTGCTGAGGGGGGTCAGGCTGCTGTAAGTTGTGGATTCCTACAGGTTGGGTGATTTTTAGTAACTCAAAACTTAGGCCTAGCTGTCAACTAGAAGCCCTGAGCCACGCTGAAAAGTCCTCACTTTTATTTATCTCACTCAATTTACAGGAAGGCTGAGATTCAGAGTTTATGAGAGATCTTCATTATCCCACTCACTATGAAAACAGTACATATTATTTTTCAGCTCCTTGGTAAAGCTCAAGTGCCTGACCTGTCCCTCTTGGGCTTGTGATATCAAGAGAGAAAGCAGGGAGACACTTTATTACTTCAATCACGTAATGTATTTATTAAGCACCTACCATGGGCAAAGTACTGGGGGAAGCATTGGAGATACAAAACCAAAAAATCCAAGTTCCTGTCCTATATTCTGATAGAAATTCCGCTTCACCTCTAAGGTGATGACAACACTTGATATGGTGGGATTGTGGGTGTTTTGGGTTCAGTTCCAGGTATTTCATTATAAGAAAAGCACTGACAACAGAAGGCACAGGGTGAGTTAAATATGAAGAGATGATAACTAAAAAAAAAAATGAAGAGGTAGGAGAAGAATATATTAGGAGAAGGAAAAAGAGAGAGATAGAATGGGGTAAATTATCTCACATAAATGAAGCAAGTAAAAGCTTTTACAATGGAGGGGAAGAAGAGGGAGGTGAGAAGGGATGAGTGAACCTTACTCTCATTGGATTTGATTTTAGGAGAGAATAACATACACACTCAATTGGGTATCTGACCCTACAGGAAAGTAGGGGGGAAAGGGATAAGGGGGGGAGGAAAGATAGAAGGGAGGGCAGATTGGGGGAGGGGGTAGTCAGAAGCAAACACTTTTGAAAAGGGACAGGATCAAAGGAGAAAATAGAATAAATGGGGGATGGGATAGGATGGAGGGAAATATAATTAGTCCTTCACAACATGACTATTATGTAAATGTTTTGCATAACTATACAAGTATAACCTATATTGAATTGTGTGCCTTCTCAATGAGGGTGGGAGGGGAAGGAAGAGGGGAGAGAATCTGGAACTCAAAGTTTTAAAAACAAATGTTAAAAATTGTTTTTCCATGCAACTGGGAAATAAGATATGCAGGCAATGGGGTATAGAAATCTATCTTGCCCTCCAAGAAAGTAAGGGGGTGGGGAGGGGATGGGGGGGGTGACAGAAGAGAGGGCAGACTGGGGAAAGGGGTAATCAGAATGCATGTCATCCTGGGGTGGGGGGTAGGGGAGAGATGAAGAGAAAATCTGGAACTCAAAATCTTGTGGAAATGAATGTTGAAAACTAAAAATAAATAAATTTATTTCTTAAAAAAAGGAAAATCACTGCCAGTAGGATGCTAAGAGGATGCTGTGCCATAAGTACTGGCTGGAGAAGTCAGTTCTCATATGAATAGAAGTTCTTTGAAGTCAATCAGCCAGCCAACTAGTACTGATGGGCTGACTCCAAAGGCAGGAACCATTTTGGTTTGGTCTTTGTATCTCTGATAGGGTTTAGACTGTGGGAACCCCCTTGAACCTCACCCTGAATCTTCCCACTTGATCTGGCTTTTCATGCCCAAATAGCCTAGCCTAGTCTTCCATTGTCTGGTTACCTCTGATTGCTTTCTGCCTGTTTCCCACCCTTGATCCTATCAAAATATCTACACCCAACTCTGTTACCCTAGCCTTCTATTGTCTGTCATCTCCATAGCCTTCAGCTATTTCTCACCCCAGAGTCTGACCTCACCCCAGCTACCCTGATGGGGGTGCTTGGGTGCTTGTGCTTGGACCCTAATTCTGACATCACATTTCTCCTTAGCCTCTGCTTGGGTGCCTGTGCCTGGACCCCAATTCCAAAACCACATCCAGTTCACATCTTTCCCTAGCCTCAAAATACTGTCTCAGGCCATTCCTCTCCAGTTCAAGGGCAGGATACCCTAGCAAAACACTTAACTCTCTTCCTGATACTGTGGCCAGCTGTGCCTGTAGAATTTATTAGTTTGGACTCTCTGTGTAAGTGCTAAACTGGCCATGTACTGGGTCATAGAGATATTTACTACTCATTGGCCTATCATGTGCATGCTAGACCCAGACATATATATACTCCCATACATTCATCTTGTCTAACAAGATGATGATGGAAGCAGCCTGGATATTTCCAGTTGGCCCTGACCCTTAGTTGACTTAGTGATGTTTCAGGGCTAAAACTACATCTCCATGTCGACCCCTCCTTGGGCTATTTCCTAGTGAACTCTGGGTAAGATACCTGTGCAGTACATACAAAAAGTGCGTGTTCCTTTCAGAACTGACTACCCCATAACCACTCCCTAATCCCACTCCCAAATAACTAATTAGCATATTTGGCCTATATAAACTTTACCTGCACCCCTGTAAGGTTGCAGGTTCCCTAAGAACTCTTGCCTGCTGAAAAGTGTAATAAATCTTTGCCACTTTGACTTGAAGAATGCTTGGGTCCTCCAAATTCATTCCAGACAGCCCTGACCCTCTCCAGTACTCCAGTCCTTCAGGGGTACTCCACTTCAACTACCCTGTCTGGGAACTCCAGTCTTGGGGTTCCTGGACCTCATCTCCCCAACTCTCAACAACCCCAGTCCACCCTAAACCTCTCCTCCCATCACCCCAGACTACTAGACCACCCTAGATCCCTCCCACAATCTTTCTTTATGTAAACTCCATCTTGCTCATCCATGAAGGTGCTCAGTGCTCAGATTCAATCTGACTCAGCTCAGATTAATATGGCCCTCTGGCATTAGCACCACAAATGCTTAGGCTCCTTAAGAGTCTACCCAATGTGGAGAATCTTTAATAAACTTTGCTTTTCTTTGGCAGAGAAGGCTTGAGTTGAATTCATTCGAGCAGGACCCAGCATGTTGGTATTTTGGGGTCTCGAGCACCCCTCAACCCCAAACCTCAACATCTCCAGCACAGTGTACTTAGTAACTGTTTGTGAACTGAGTTTTTGGATTGAATTGGGGGTGCCTGGTGAAAGAAGATAACTTAGGGGTGTTCTGGCTCCAGTGAAAGGCAGTTGACTTGTTTTGCTTGGCCATAGAGGGTAGAACTGGGAAAAAAAGAGGCAGAAACTGAAGAGAGGCAAATTTTGGTTCGGTGTAAGAGAAAATTTCCTAACAATTAAAGCTGTCCAAAAGTTAAATAAGCTTCTGTGGTGGTTTCCCCATTATTGGAAATCTTCAGGCAAAGGTTGGATGGCCGTTAGTTAGGAATGGTGTAGATGGGAATTTCTGCTTAGGGATGGGTTAGTTGAGTTTAGGTGCCTCTGAAGACCCCTATAATTCCCAGAATCTAGGATTCTACCAACTGCTCCTAGGGCATGATCATACAGGTAGCTGGCACAGGTAAAGGGGGGCACGGTAGTCCATTCCTGGATTTGGAGGCCAATATCAAGGAAGTCAAGGGTATGAAGTATTTCACCTGCATTCAGTTCAAGTCAACATACCTTTATTAAGTTCATAGACTAACGGGGATGCTGGAGAACAGGAAATATACGGCAATAAAATGATATAGAACATGATGGGGAAAATGACAGATTTGATCATAAAAAAAAATTTAGGAGATGTATCACTCATCATCCTCACAATTAACCCTCTTAAGCAGAGGGGTGACATGAGAGAGTGAGGGAGAATGTTGGATTTGAAATCAGATAACTCAGGTTCAATTTGCAGCTTTGTGTTTTTCTGGGAAGAAGTCATTTTCGCCTAAGTTCCCTTTTGCTTCTAAATCTGCAATCCTAGGTAGTACTTTTTTTTTTGCTAATGTACTTTTTTTGTGGGGAAGGGAGAGGAAAGGTGGGTCTGGCACCAAAGGTGTCCTGGAGTCTGCTCCCATTAGGTCCTGAGGGCAGATTGTTAAATGTTCAATGTGAGCATTTACACCTTGGAAATTGGCAAAAGCTACAAGTCAAGGCTGGATTTATTGCTTTGTTCACCATCTAAAGTTAAGAAAATGAAGGAGGAAATGTTAATGATGAAGACCAACCTTAAAACTGTGCCAGGCATTTTTCCCTCCAGAGAGTCAGTTGTTTAACATTCACCAGCATGTCACTAGTTTGGACCTGTGATTATACTGGTATAAGAACTATCAGTGAGGAACCTTCCTCATTCCCCAGTTAAACTATTGCACAGGTAGCAACACTGATCAGTATCTGTTCTGCAATCAGTCTTAGAGAGATGCCTGGGGTATGGAGGGAGAGTGTGTAGGTGACTTGCCCCAGGTCACAGATGGTTTTGAATTTGGCTCTTTCTTACTCTGGGGCTGACTCTCTATTAAAAATCCCATACTACCTATATAAATAATAGTCCCTTTTTGGAGATGAGGTAAATGAGACTCAGAGTGATAGCCTGGACAATGTCACACAGCCAGTTTAGTAGCAGAATTCAGGACCACACCCAGTGCCTTTTACATTGTGGCATCCTGGTCCACCCATGGAACACACTGGAGCTACCGATGGGCCTCAGTCTTATGATTTCAGTTGGGTGGAAGATGAGAAGAGAGGAGGAAAAGGGGAGGGGAAGAAGGTGATTCACCACCTCACCCTTCCCTAAGGTAGTGGTGAGTCCTTTGATATTCCCAGGGCCCCTCCCAGAGGAAATGAGGGAGGGAAGAAGCAAAGATTTTCCCCTACCTTCCTAGCTCTGGGCCTTTCTGATAATATTCAGTCCAGTTGAATTTCTTTGGGAATCTAGGCTCCTTTCCTTATTGCTGGGGACTTGTTTGCTTGTCCCCCACTTTTTCTGTTTCCCCTAGTCCAGGCCCCGCTCCCTCCCCACGTGGGTTTTATATTCAGGCCCATGGTTGAAGAGTTGAGCAGTGTCCCAGGGAGGGAAGAGAGTAGTCTTCTAGACAACAGCATACCCCACCTTTGGGGTATGCTTTTCTCACTCTCACCAAACCTGGGACTACATTTGATTGGGTACAGGCTCTGGGAGAACTCCCCTTGAGTCTTCTTGCTTGATCTAGACCTAGATTATGGGGAAGGGAAAGAGGAAAGCTGCTTCTAACGGATAAATTACTTTATGTCACTCCTCTAAAATGAGAATACTCTCCTTCAATGGTCCTATTCAACTATCTTTCATGGGAAAGTAGTGTGGAGGTGGTTTTTTTTTGGGGGGGGGAGAAGTGACTGGTATATTGAAAGAAAATATGCCTATGACTCTAACATAAATGCCCATAAAAATGAGGATATCCTTACACTGCCTATCCCTCACACTTGGGAAGAGGGCACGCTGCCTACCTTACTGGGTTTATTATACCCAGAGCCCATAACCAGGAAGCAGCTGGAATCTGTGACTCAGGCAGTTGGTCAGCTTGCGCAGTCCACGGTCACACTGTACACTGATTAGGTGCCCCAATAGTGGTTTCAGCCACAGATGCAAGAATCGCTTCCATTCTAGACTTCTGGGAATGGTGGTCCCCTCTGCTTACAAGATTTCTCCCACCTCTGAAGAACCTTAGTTTTTCTACTCTTTGATGTCCCTCAGGGTTGACACAGGAAAACTAAAGAGCCAATCCCTAATATCTGAAGTCCCTTTTTCCCCAAAAAGGAAAAGGAAAGTGATGGGGGCTTGGACCCCAGTCCTAGGACCATATCCCTCCCCAGCCCAAACACCTTGTTTCTGGCAATAACTCATGAGTGGGCCCCGGTGAGTCGAACTATCCCTGTTACAAGAACAAGCTGACTTCTGTAGAATTTCTCTTACATAAACAGGAATCTCTTGTACCAGCAGATGTCAATCCTCAAGGGTTTCCAGTAGTGAATGATGCCTGTACCCAAGGTACAGAAACTGTATGTTCTTTTAAGAGCTGACTACTCCTTGATCCCGCCCAGACCACCTAATTAGCATACTTGGCACACCATTCACTGTAATTTTTCTATATAAGCTTTATATTCACCCCCATTAGGTTTTGAGTAGGGGACTTCACTTGCCTTATTAGCATTATAATAAATTTTTGCCACTTGACTAGAAGACTGCTTGAGTCTGAGAATGCTTTTCAGATGACCCTGCCCTGTACCTCGATAGTTCTGGGATCCCTGCACTCCTAAATCTCATCAGAAAGGAAATGAATAGAAACTAGACAGGGGTTCTCATCACCTCAAAAGCAGAATAATTCAATCTGATACCAAGGCTCACCAACTTTTTTCAGAAAGGCTAATCCCTTTTCTTAGGGACCTCAGAGGTAGGGAATGGGGGAGGAGAGGGATCACCACTCCACCCTTCTCAAAGAGGCTGTAACAATACTTCCCCCACCCACCCCCAACCACACACACAAAGCTAGAACATCAGGCTCAGGAGGCCACTGGTCTGGAACAACCTAGTCCTGCACTCTGAATCAGAAATCAGAATCTGAAATCAAAACCAGTATAATGGAAGTCAAAGAGGCAGAATTGAGATTAAGAACCAGAGCTGTCCAAAAGGGGAACAAGTTTTCTTTCAAGAGAGTTTCCCATGATTGGAGGTGCTCAAGCAGAAACTGGATTCTCCCCCAAAGTTCAGCATGTAACCTATTGTTTTGAAATGGCCTGAGTTTCTGCTTCTAAACTTCCTGGATCTCTACCTTCCAGAAAAGAGTAGGGGCTGAGTTGTGCAAGGATGTGTTAATGTTCTAATGAGGAGGTTGTTTAAAACAAAGGCAATTGCTTCCATAATGGCATCCATACCACTCATGCCAGAGAGGGGTTGTACCCTGGATAGTGGACCTGCTGCAAGGGAACTTGAGGCCCTTATTGGCTTTTTCAAATATCCTTTCTGTTTTATTTTTGTTATCCAGGCAATCCTGGTTAAGTGACTTGCCCAGGGTCACACAGCTAGTTAAGTGTCAAGTGTTTGAGACTAAATTTGAACTCAGGTCCCCCTGACTCCAGGGACAGTGCTTTATCCACTGCACTGTTTAGCTGTCCAGCTTCTTCTAGGTTTCCAAGGGTCAGAGCCGAAAGTTTTCAAATGAATGATAAAGAGCTAACTGCCTACAATGTGCAAAGCTTTGTGCTAATAAGCCCCAGGGACACAAATAGAAAAGCCAGTCCCCACTTTCAGGAAGCTCACATTCTAATAGGAAGAGACCCCACGGTCTTGTCTCAACAAAATACCAGTGAGGTCCCAGATAGACTGCAAGTGTGCCAGGAGAGGGCCAGTAAGAGATGACTACATACATGAATATATGTGTGGCAGTATGCTGGGGAGCACCTCTGGGAGAGGGAGGGATGGGGAGCGGGGATGTCCCCTTGGAGAAGACCAAGATGGCTTCCTCACCTTGGTTCTTTTGGTGGATCGGCCACTGAAGCACTGGGAACTAGAGATCTTGAATAACCTAGGGGAGTGTTCACTTGTGCCAGGGAATACCTGGTTAAAGATTGAAGGGAAGTAAATGGAGATTTTAGATCTTTATTAGTATGGCCAGTCACTTTAATATTGTAGCTTTAAGTTCTGATTCTAGCTCAATAAATTTAGTCTAGTATATAATGAGAATGTCTTCTTCGGGTCATAAAAAGTTGGGAAAGAGATAAGAATCTGCATGGAATGAGGGCTGGGACAATTTTGAAATTAGGGAAAACTGGGAAGATATTTTCTTTGGATTTTTAACCCTAGATTAACGTGGTGATAGAACTGGGTCAAGGTGCTAAATGGCTTAAATTGCTTGGGGTAATCCGGGCTTGTTTGGATCCTGCATTTGAGATGGAGGGGACCATGGTTTACACAGACCTGGTTGATAGAGAGACATACCCGTGTCTCCCACATCCTGAAAAACCCTCACTTGTTCCTTCCATCCCTAACAACCAACTCTTTTACCCTTGGTAGCTACATTCCTCATAAAGGCTGTCTACAATAGGTGCTTCCATTCTCTCTCCCCCCCCCCATCCTCCTCCTCCTCTCTCTTCTTCTTCTTCTCCTCTCTCTCCACCCCCCCCCCATCTTCCTCCTCCTCCTCCTCTCTCCTTCTTCTTCTTCTTCTCCTCTCTCTCTCCCCCCCTCCTAAACCTTAGCAATCTGGCTTCTGACCTTATTATTCCACCCAAACCGTGCTCTCCAAGGTTACCGATGATCTCTTGGTTGCCAAATCCAGTTGCCTTTTCTCAGTCCTTATTCTCCTTGATTTCTTTGCAGCCTTGGACACTGTTGATGGCTCTCTCCTCCCTGATACTCTCTTCTTTCTAGCTTTCCAGGATACGGCTTCTCTCCTGGTTTTCCTCCTAGCTACCCGTCTCTTTCTTCTCAGTCTCCTTTGCTGGATCCTCCTACAGATCATGCCCTCTAATCACAGATTTCTCAGGATTTTGTCCCAGGCCCTCTTCTCTTCTCCCTTTATACTACTTCACTGGTGACCTCATCAGCTCTGTTGGTTTTAATTACCATCTCTACATTAATGCTCAGATTTACCCAGCCTACTCCAGTATCTCTGCTGACCTCCAATCTCTCATCTCCAACTGCCTTTTAGACATCTCGAACTGGATGAGCTTAAAATCAACGTGTCCAAAATGGAATCATTTTTCCCCCAAACTCTATGCCACCCCCCACAAAACCCCTTCCCTATCACTGTAGAGGCCAAAACCATCTTCTTAGTCCCTCAGACTGGAAACCTAAGTGACATACCGGACTCCTCACTGTCTCTTACCTCTCATATGCAATCAGTTGCCAAGGCCCATCACTTTCACCTTTCAGACATCTCTTGAATATGCCCCCTCTAACCTCTGACACTGCCCCCACTCGGGGGCAGGCCCTCATCACCTCAGGCCTGGATTATTGCAATCCCTGGCTGGTAAATCGGCTGCCTCCAGCGTCTCCTCATTCCAATCATTCTCCATTCAGCCAATAAAGTGGTTTTTCCAAAAGTACAGGTCCGATCATACCACCCTTGTGCTCAATAAACCCCAGTGGCTCCCTGTGACCTTAAGGACCAAATACAAAATGTTCTGGTTGACATTCAAAGCCCTTTATAACCTAGCCCCCTCCTACTCTCTGCCATGTACTCTTTAATTGACTGATACTGGCCTGCTGACTCTTCCATAAAGAGCTCCAGGCTTTTTCTCTGACCCCCTTTCCCCCAGCCTCCCACCCCGTATGTACCTGGAATGTCCTTTCTCCTTATCTCTGCCTCCTGGCTTCCCTGTATTCCTTTAAGTCCTAGCTAAAATCTTACCTTCTACCAGAGGCTTTTCCCAATCCCTCTTTAAAATTTTTTTTTATTACTTTATTTATTTTTAGTTTTCAACATTCACTTCTTTAAAGAAGTTTAAAATTTTCTCCCCCTCCCTCCCCAAGATGGCCTGCAATCTGATATAGGCTCTACATACACATTCCTATTAAACTAATCCCTCTCAATTCTAGGTTCTTCCCTCTATATTTCCTATTTATCCTGTATGTGGTGTGCTTGTACATATTTGTTTGTCTGTTGTCTCCCCCATTTGATTGTGAGCTCCTTGAGGGCAGGGACTGCTTTTTACATCTTTTTGTAGCCCCAGCACTTGGCACAGTGCCTGACACATAGTATGCACTTTTTTTAATTGACTGTTCTCTTTATATCTTGCATTTATTTGTGAACATGAGATGGCCTCCCAGTAAAATGTCTCACTTTTGTATTTATATCCCTAGTGCCTGGCACATTGTAGGCACTTAAAAAAATTCTTGCTGATTGACTGATTGTCTGTCCACCCACCTGCCTCTCCACCCAGCGCCCATGTAAGGCAGGTGCTTTTGTAAAGAGAAAAAATGACTGTAGCCTTAACAATTCTAATAGCCTCTTAAAGGATAAGCTTCCTGGGCTGACTTCAGTGTCCTTGAAGGAGTAACGCCTGGAAGTTAAACAGAGACAGATTTCAGCTTGGAATAAGGAAAAGCTTCCTAGCAATTAGAGCTGTTCAAATATAGAATAAAGCTTCCCTTGGGAGGCAGTGAGTTCCACATCACGGAAAATGCTCGAGCAGAACCTGGCCAGGGCAGTGTAGAAAAGGATCCTTGGGGGTCTTTTCCAGTTCTGAGATGCTGTAGCATTTCTGAGGTAGAATCCCTAAGATTTGGCAGCTAATTAGGTATGTGTGTATGTGTGGTGGGATGAGGACTGAGAGGGAGGGAGGAGGTAAAGACAAGCTCAAGCTTTGAGCCTAGGGAGGGTGATGCTGCATAAATAGGGAGAAGGGCAAGGAGCAAGGTTTTTAGGGGAAGTTGATGAGACATTTTTGGAAATGGGGGGGGAGGGTGGAGGGGCATCCAGGTGGGGACAGGAGTCTGTAGCTCAGGAGAGTTCAGGGGAGGCCTCAGGGCTGGATAGGACTAATAACTAAAGCCTTAGGAATGAATGAGATGGCCAAAGGGACAAATGTCTGTGGACAGAGAAGATGGTCATAGACAAAGTACTGGGAAATGCCTACATTGGGGTGGAAAGAAGAAGGAGAGCCAATGCAGATAGATGAGAACCAGAAAAGTCCTGTTTAAAGAGCTTGGGCAAATAGGGTTGGAGGGGCAGCCAGGTGGCCCAGTGAAGTGGGGAGAGCCTGCGTTCAAATCCAACCTCAGACACTAAGGAGCTGTGTGACCCTGGGCAAGTCACTTAACCTCAAGTACCCCCAACCCCCCTCCCCCCCAAAAAAAGAAAAAATGAGGTTGGGGGGGATGGGTAAGGGAGAATGATACTTGTGCTGCCTGCCTCACAATAATATTACACGGATCAAAAGAGACAATTATATTTGAAAACGAAATGACTATATGAATGTGATCTTTAGTCCTCTTCCTGGCTGCTTGCACCCTCTATTTAAATGGCCAAAAAAGGATAACAGAAATCCACATTCCCTTCTACACACTATGATGCACTTGCTAAAGGCAGTAGTTGTCAGCTTGAAAAAACCCACATTTCTTAATGTACAGGAGTACGTTGGCCAACACTGTGTAGCTGTGTGAACTGAGTGAATCACTTTCCTCAATTTCCCCAAAAGAGCATTAAAGGCGCTGGTATCTGAGGTCCCTTCTAGCTCTGATGTACTGTGGTTCAGGGGAAGCTAAATTACGAAGGACCACATAGCTCGGTCCTTAGTGTAAAGTAAGTGGCAACAGAAGGGGTCCTGGACAATCTGCCCCGGGGCCTGGCCCCTTATGTACCAGTGAAGTTGGCATGGTAAAGGCGGCACCAACTCTTTTTTTCTCCTCCCAGGCAGGGTGAGGAGGGGGTAAGAATTGGCGAGTGGTGAGAAATCTGGCCTCATAGTCCAAAAATGATCACGGATGTGAATTAGATTCAGCGAGAAAGGCTAAGTTGGAATGTGTTATCCACACTAAGGAAAGACAAAACGGCTTGGGGCATGGGGGCCAGGGACATGGAAGGGAGGAGGGGAAGGGGAACAGTAAGTACAGATGGCTTCTGGGCCCATCAATCCTTCCACCAAATCTCTTATATCCTCCCCTCCCTTTTTTTGGTTTCCATGACTCCCACTTACCTTAAGCCCTTATGTCTTCTCACATGGACTATATCAGCCTCCTAGGCGGTCACCTCAGCTCCAGATTCTCCTAATCCAGTTTATTCGGAACGCATGATTTGATCCCAGTGTAACCTTTTTCAGCCTCATTCTCTACTTCATGTTTCAGCCCAAAAGGACTGGTTGGAGAAGTCCACAGAATTTAGAGATACAAATATAACATGGTCACTGATCTCAAGTGGGAAGGGACCTTGAACATTGGCTAGTCTAACCCCTTCATTTTAAAATCCTCCTTCAGCTCTTCCAAGGCTTTTTGGGCTTAAGACCAGTTCATATTTTCCTTTGAGGTTTCAGATGTGGGTATACCATGTTGTCCACTCCCAAATTTGTGTTTTGATCTTCCCTATCCCTAAGATATTTCTCTATGGTCACTGGTTTTCTTTTGATTCTTCTTACTCATGTTGTTTCCCTTTTTTTTTCCTGCCTTTTAAATTTGATCACTGCTTCCGGGGCTCAGGGGTTGCTGTCCCAGATTTCTTGTGCTGGGGGCTAGGGGTCTGATTACTGGTTTTCTGCGCTAGGGCCTTAGGTGCTGGCAGCTGGATGTTGTAGTGGTCTGGTAGCTTACCTGGTACTGAGCTGGAGCTGGGGGTGGTAGCTGAAGTGTGCCTGGCATTGGTGCTCCCCTGCTCCTCCACCTTGGGACTCAGGATTTCCGCTGGTCTGCTACGGTGGGACTTGCTGCTGGCTTTCTGGGATGCCACCTGTCCTGTACTGGTCCCCTCCAGCCACAGCATGAGGGACCTTTCCTGTTAATCCCCCTAACCTCCCAAGCTAAAAGACTGCTGTACCCTGTCCTTCTGCTGGCTCCACCATTCCAAGATTTTTGCCAGGGCATTATTCTTTGGGTTTTTCAAAGTCTATAGGGAAGGGTGAGAGTGACTTACTGCTTACTCTGTCATCTTGGCTCCCAGCACCCCTTCATTTTAGATGGGGAAACTGATATCCCTGACCCACAAAAGGAAGTGGTTTTGTGTAAGGTCTTGGTGTGGTTTTGTGTGGCACAGTTGTGTCTTCTGATTCCAAATCTACTGTTCTTTCCATGTTATCATTCCACCTCCTTTTCAAATTCACAGCTAACTTCTGTGATCAGAAGCTCACTTCATTCCCTTTCACCTGGGACAGCTCCTTTTCCTCCTCTTTGCTTACTGAAATCCTCTCCGTCCTTCAAGATTTCCATAAAGTTTCTCTATGATTCCTGAAACCTTCCTTCACTATTTCAAACCAATGATTTCCCTCACTCTTCTCTGCCAGCCTGATTCTTTCTACCACTTGTCAAATCTTCATCATGCACTACACCTGGGGCCAACTCTTGAATGACTTATGTAGGACCGCATTGGGGGGAATCTTCCTGGGAACATGTACAGGAAAATATGGAGAAGTTTTGTACAAGGTAAGTACAGGTCTTGCATCAGTGGAGGAAGCACCCATCCTGATGAGATCATGCCCCCATTAAGGTGTCAAGAAGATATTGCCCAAACTCTCAAGACAATTAAAATTAAAAAAGAACTTAATTTCTCTAGCATTTTTTTTAAAGGACTGCATTTCCTGAGGTGAGGATTGCAATCCTGTGTTGCAGATGAGGACGGATTGAGGCTCCAAGAGGATAAGTGATTTACTTTGGGTTGCAGTTAGTGGAGTGAGAAATCTAGCACTGAACTCATGCTTTCAGGCTCCACTTTCAGCACTTTGTCTCTAACACCAGGCAGGGGCCTCTCTGTATCCCATCCCCACTGTGAGCAACGTGAGTGCAAGGATCGTATCTTATTTATCTCTGTATCCTCCCTAGAACCTTGCATGGCACAGCAAGCACTGGGTAGATAGCTGTTGCTTGACTGATGGACATAAATGTACTTTGTAACAGGCCCAAATGCAAGTTGTCATTCTTTGGTTGAACTTTATTATGTCAGAGAGCACAATTCAGAATGATTTATCTTCCCAACCAATTGCATTCACCCTCAGCTGGCTAACACCCTTCAATAGCAAAGGATTCACCTGTGGGACATGAAATCATTCCTTCTGAATTAGCTTCTAGGTAAAGGAGAGAATTTAACACAGGATACCTTTTAGGGATCTAGAGAAACCGATCTCACAGGTGTGGTCCTTGCTTACCTTTATTCATGTAAGGAATACCATCACTACCTTTAACAAGGGAATGAATGATTGAATGGCCATTTCGGCTCATAAGCCTTTCCAAAGAAGCTTTAGTTTCTGTAAATTTGGGTCATTCTGCATTCTCTAAAGATCCAGCCAACACTGTTCTCATACACTTTTAATCAAACGTGCAACTAAATATAACATTTCTGAAATCAGGACCAAGAACATGTTAATTTATAGACAACTTCCTCATCCTATGACGTATTGTTCACTGATTCATAAGATGACTTAGGGAGACAAAGTCAAGTCAGCGAATGGTTGATAATTTTGGGTGCAGAATTCTGAGCGAGACAGAACCTAGCCTGGAGGCAATGAGACAGTGGACACAATGGTGGACTTGCAGCCAGGAATATCTGGGTTCAAATCCTTCCTCAAACACTTACTAGCTGTGGCACTCTGGGCGAGTTGTTCAATTTCACAGCCTTATTTTCCTCATCATTTTTCTATCTCATAGGGTTGTTCTGAGAATCAAATGAGATGACATATGTGCTTCGCAAACTTTAAAACACTATGCAAATGTTAGCTATTATTATTATCTAGGTAAGAAACCACATCCTGGGGAAGAGTGGGAAAGATGGACTTTTGCCAGAAGAGATGGGGGTGGGTGGTGGTGTTTCATGATCACTGTCTTCAAAGGGCTGTGATATGGAAGAGAGATTGCATCTGCTGGGTCCCAGAGCGGGAGAAGAGTTCAGGTTGCCGGACTATTTTTTTTTTTAAATAATCAGACTGTCCAAAATTTGTCTTTACATGAAATCAGAAAAAATAAAATACTATTATAACAGAAAAAAATCAGACTGTCCAACAACAGGATGGGCTGCTTCAGGAGGTAATGAGCTGCTTTTCAGTGAAGCTGGGACCTGAACACAGGTCTTTTTTCTTTCAGTGACTTTTCTCCCAGACCACAAGCCAGTATTCCGGGAGACTGTAGCAGGGTTTCCTGCTTCAGGCAATCATTAGCCTACTTGACATTTGAAACTCCTTCTAGCTCTGAAATTCTGTATTTTAACAAATAAAGAGATAACTTCATAACAATTGGAGTTTTCCAACAGTACCATGGCCTGCCTTGGGAGGTAATGAACTCCCTGTCACTGAAGGTGCTTAGCACAGGCTGATTAACCCCGTTTGGGAAAGCATGGAAGGAATTGTTGGCCTGGCTGAAGAGTTGGAATAGACAATCTGAGATTCTTTTCGGCTCTGGGGTTCAGAGATTTGACTACCTGTCATACTTGCTCAAGTACTGATTGGCTGGCCTAGTTATTCTCCAAACTTGAGGCTCTTTGATTCTATGAATTGGTATGCCTTGACCAACCACACACACACACACACACACACCCCACCCATTCATGAGCTCAATGTTCTCTGGTTTACCTTCTGCGGCAGTTTGGAGCAGTATTGAAAAAAAGGCATTGGGGTCATTAACGTCACTTAGTGACATGGAGGTCAATGATCTGTTTTCTCCCCAAGTAGAAGACAAACACACTAGGGAAATATGACCCTTCTGTGATAGTGTTACCCAGTTATGTCTTTGTCCTGATCACGTGCCAAAGGCAGCATTTTAAACACTCCTCCCCCCATAACAGATCCCCTTCCTTGAACTTAGTATAGTGCCTAGCAACTGGTGGCACAATGGAAAGAGCGCTGGGTGTGGATTCAGGAAGATGAGTTCAAACATAGCCTCAGTCACAAGCTATGTGACCTTGGATAAGTCACTAAACCTGGTGTTTACTCTAGTTTTCTAGGGGATAATAACAAGACCTACCTCACAGGATTGTAAGAATCAAGTGGGATTAGAGTCAAAAGAGCTTAGCACAAGTGCCTGGCACGTAGTAGGCACTATATAAAAATGCTTAATGCCTTCCCTCATTTTACCAGCTTAAAATGCTGAATGATAATGAATTGCTTTCCTTATGGCAGCCTCATGTGGGGGTAGCAAGTGCAGTTAAACCCAATCTACTAAGAAGGAACGAAGGACGGAGCTAGTAAGTGGCAAAGGGAGGGCCAGAACCCAAGTCTTCTGAATCCAAAGACCCCAGGAAGATGGATTCTTCAAATTTATCTGAGACATTTGTTTGTTATGTAAACGAGAGGGTTATAGGATCTTCCAATGGACACGTGAAAGATTTTGTGAACCCCAAGGAGCCAATGCAAAAATGAGTTACTTTAAAAGAAGCCAAAGATTGAGCAGGGATGAACAAGAGCCAGACTCATTTAGAGTATTTCTATTTATGCCTCCATTACCCAACTTAATCTCTTTCTTTGCCAGTTTCTATTCTGATTAAAGCTAAATTTTCATTAAAGTAAATAAAACCGTGGGAATTTCTAAAAAGTATTTTTGGAATTTTAAAGTCCTGTACTTCATAAGAGGAAATGGGCTCTGTTAATACCTTCTGGCATCAACAGGCTAATCAAGGCTTAAGGCTTAACTCAGATCCATCAACCTTGGAAGCTTAAATTATACACAATTATAATCCATTTTGTTATTATTTTTTTTTCCAATTACTCATCCCTACCATAGGCATAGTGGCAGCTAGGGGGAACAGTGGATAAGAGCACCAGGTCTAGAGTCAGGAAGATTCATCTTCCTGAGTTCAAATCTGGCCTCAGACACTTACTAGCTGTGTGACCCTGGGCAAGTCTCTTAACCTTGCCTGCCTCAGTTTCTTCATCTGTAAAATGAGCGGGAGAAGGAAATGGCAAACCACTCCAGTATCTTGCCAAGAAAACCCCAAATGGGGTAATGAGGAGTTGGGCATGACTAGGAAAGCAACTGAACAATGACAAAATTAATAATAATAAACATCTGTATTGGCAACCAAAAATGGACTCCTTAGCACTTAGTCAACAAGTGGCCTTGACTAGTTTGGCTTTTTCCCCTGAACTGAATGCTGTTTGTATCTTGGACTGGAGTAAGCTTGTCGGCCCCTTCACCTTGCTTCCCTTGCTTAAGCTGATGGAAAGAACCTGTGCTTTCCCCGGCGTACCTTACACCCCCGCAGAAGCTGGATGGTTAAAAGCAGCTCCCGTTGGAGCCAGAGGCTGCCACAGCCACAGCCACAGCCACAGCCACAGCCACAGCCACAGCCACAGCAGGAGCTGCCGGTAGCAGAGCTGACCTACGGGAGGAAGCTGAACAAAGACTTCAGGCCAGTGGGTAATCTTATTACCATAGAGGGGGAAGCATGATTTTGCTTTATGCAATCATGCTTCTCTGTAGCCTCCTGGTTACTCTTTCAAGGCGTACTTATTGGGCCTGGAAGCTTTTGATCAATATATCAAAATGGGGTTGCTGGTTCATGGGTTGGTTACTGTGGAGCCTAAATATATGTTTTGATTCTTCTGCCTTCTACTTTGAGAGTTTCTTATATCCGGCGGTTCCGAACCTTTCAGACATGTTTATGATCCTCTTTGAGATTATAAACTCTGCCCTCCTACTACATTCAGGATGGGGTTCAGGATGTCCCTCACACAGAGAATAGGAGATGGTTAAATGATCAGACAAGGGCTCGACCCATACAAAGGAGGAAGACAGAAACCCGAGGTGAAGATTCAGTTACAAGGGAAATTCAGGAAGATTTCTCACCGCAAGAGGTCACAGATATTTTGAGCAGATTCAGCCAAAGAATAGGAGAACCATTAATATCTTGGATGGTAAGACTCAGTGATCAAGGGGCCAGTGGAATATCAGTAGATAGGACAGACTGTATGAGATTCATAGGTATCAGCCATGATCCTCTAGTTCAACAAGCTTTTAGGGAACATCATCAGCAAGGAGATGGTGATAGCAGGACTACTCTGTTGGCGTTAGCCGCTGTGGGATGCAATAAGAGATATGCTACTGATTCTATGTGGCCCACTGAGCACAGACCCTGGTATTCACTTAGAGATTGTATCATGAGACTAAAGGAGGAGGTGATGGAAGACTGCCATTATGATAGGAACCGCAGACAAATATTACAATGATCCAATGGGACTGCCTCATAGGAATTTAATAATTAGGACAGCTCCCCCTGCTTATAAACTAATTTTGAATTTATTACTTGGAGAAGTAGGGAGCCGTCTTACAACAGTGATAAATAAGATTTTACAGTTACATGACTTAGGTGACTGGGGAAGGGATAGATCTCCTCGAGAGAGAAGGGTGAATAACCAGAAAACTTGGCGCCAAAGGAGAGTAACAAGGAAAGAAATAGTGTGTGGTTTAGAAGAAAAACTACCTTCATTATTTAATCCTGGGAATCCAGATTCATTCCATGAGAAGTACACCATAAGTATGGATTTTGTCAGAAGATTTGAGCGACAATGTGGATCACAAGCCAGTGTAAAAAGATTAAGATCACATCCTGCCTACCACAGTTTCAATAACAAGTGGAACTTACCTGTTTATTTTCAAATACGATTTAGAGAAATAGCAGGACCTTTAGAAGCAGCACTTATAGATGGGCTGGAAGAAGCTCCAGCTGGGAGCTCATTTTGCCTTTTGGCCTCTCATATGGCATGGGTCAGTCTTATGAAGTGTTGGTCAGATCAGATGTATTTACCATTGCTAGCACACGGTCTGTGGAAACTCACTTTACAGATTTTAGCACGGTACTCCATGTCTGTTAACGAGTTATTACTCAGGCCTATCTCCAACGAAAGTGCCAAGGATAGTAAAAAATCCTCCATAACTAGTAACAAGGAGTCTTCCTCCATTACTCAAGGAACCAGTGAGGACCAAGGAAATGGTGTTTCTGAAACACAAGCTGTAGTTTGCATTTCCAATACAACATCTAACCATGTATGGTTTTCTAAGTCAATATGAGGCCTACCGGGATCCTTACGTACAGGTTGGTGGCTCCTATTTTTATGTGAGTTTGGTACCACTGGGGCAGAAAAACATGAACCAAATATTGGGATAGGGAATAATAAGGAGAAGAGCATGGCTGATAAAAGGAGCCATTTCAGAAGAGGGAATTTAGGAGAGCGGTTTGGAACTATGGCCAAAGGGCTATCAGACTGTGCGTACTCTTTGATCCAGCAATACCGCTTCTAGGGCTGTATCCCTTATAGCAACTCTTTTTGTGGTGGCGAAAAATTGGAAATTGAGGGGATGGCTATCAGTTGGGGAATGGCTGAACAAGTCGTGGCATACGAGTGTGATGGAATACTATTGTGCTATAAGAAATGATGAGCAGGTGGACTTCAGAAACACCTGGAAAGACTTGAATGAACTGATGCTGAGTGAAGTGAGCAGAACCAGGAGAACATTGTACACAGTAACAGCAACATTGTTCGATGACTGACTTTGATAGACTTAGCTCTTCTCAGCAATACAATGATCCAAGATAATTCCAAAAGACTCATGATGGAAAATGCCATGCACATCCAGAGAAAGAACCATGGAGTCTGAAGGCAGATTGAAGCAGACTAGTTTTTCTTTTTTTGTTTTGCTGTTTTTTCCTTCTCATGTTTTTTCCCTTTTTTTTTTCTGATTCTTCTTTCACAACATGACTAATGTGGACATATGTTTAATATGATCACACATGTATAGCCTACACCAGATTGCTTGCTGTCTTGGGCGGGGAGGGAAGGGAGGAAGAAAAAATTTTAGAACTCAACATCTCATAAAAGTGAATGTTGAAAAATATCTTTACATGTAATTGAAAAAAACAAAATACTATTAAAGTAGAAAACAATAAATAAATAAATAAATAAATAAATACTACATCTATAAAAAAAGAAGAGGGAATTTACACACTGTACCAGGCCCTAGAGGGCAGGCACTAAGAGCAATGATTGGAATTTAGAAGGAGATAGATTTGGTTAAGAAAAAAAAATTGGCGGGAGATGGGGGATGATTGAATGAAGTTTAACAACTGGCAGAAAATTTTCTTACTTAATTAAGAATGCAATAAGCAACCACTGAGTTGAGTAGGCCCTTGAATGGGGAAGCAAAGTAAGGAAAACCATTTTTGATGTACCCAGCTCAGCTAAGTGTTGTTAGTAGAAATTCAGGAATCAGACTTGGATGATGCTTTTTCAAACAAGCAATACCTCTGTTGACCACCTCACGGTAAACATTAACACTGATCCAGAGAATCTGAAAACTGATCTAAATCCCTTGTTTTCAAAAATCAGTCAGGGAAGGCATAGTTAGACCACAGTTTGTCTGAAAAAGGTTGGTCAGGAGTGTGTTGTGGCAACCAAAACCAAGCCAACCCTAAGTCAAATCCTGAGCTGGATTAAGACAGGCATAACTTCCAGGAATAAGGAGCAGTGTTTAGTTCTGACCACCAATTTAAGGACATTGACTGATAAGGTGGAAAGACTCCAGAGGAGGGCAAACAGGATAATGAAGTGGAGGAAGAATAATTGCTTTCAAGTGAAGGGTCATTTAGAAGAAGGGTAAAACGTGTTCTGTTTGGCTCCAGAGGGCAAAGGCAGGAACAACAGGTAGAAGTCTTAACAAGGCAAATTTAGGCTTAAAGTCAGGAGAAGCTTCCAATAATTAGAGCTGCTGAAAAGTGGAATGAGTTGCCTCTGGAGGCAGGGGATTCCCTTCCCTTGGACATCTTCAAAGGGAGGCTGGAAGACCACTTGTTAGGCATTATAATGGAAGACTTCTTTGGGTTATGGTTGGGCTAGATGGCCACCAAGGTCCCTTAAAACTCTAAAGTTCTGTGATTTTTGTGACCCCAGATGACATCTAGTCCAATCAGTACTTGAACAGAAACCCCACTAACATCTCTGACAAGTGGTGATGAGCTTCCAACATTTGAAGTGCTTCTGAAGGGGAACCCACGCCCTCCCCCACAGGTGACCCATTCTACCATCTGACATCCTTCACACAGCTACTAAGTGTGTCAAGTATCTGAGGCTGGATTTGAACTCAGGTCCTCCTGACTCCAGGGCCGGTGCTTTACTCATTGTGCCACGTAGCTGCCCCTGGCAAATCATTTATTAATCACTGTTTTGAGCCTTGCTTATAAAACAGGGATAACATCGCTCTACTCTCCTTGCTCAGTTTCTCTATGGCTCAAAGGAGATAAAGTGTATTGAAAATGTTTACTCGAAGCGAGTTCTTCTTTCTCTGATTCCTTACCATGATATATAGGGGAGTGAGTACTGCTTCTCAAAGGCTATGCCAGTGAAGTACAAGCTTTGCAAAGTGGGTCCTACCAAGACTGAAGGCCTTCAGATACATGGTTGTGTCTGTTGCTTCAAGACCCAAGAAATATGAAGAGAGGATCAGGATTACAAAGGCTGATCAGTAGGGGATGAAGTATTTTGACCAGACTAACTTATTAAGCCATCCATTAAAGTGTAAAGTGGTTGTGATTTATGTCGATGGAAGAAGTACTCAGATGAATACACTGATCCTTGAAGTATTATTGTTAATTTTAGACACCTATGCATACTCACAACATCATAGGTTCAGACTGGGAAAGGACCTCACAAGGCATCTACTTTAACTCCCCCTTTGCACTCCCCACCATGTACTTGGCAGAGAAGTCCTAGAGAGGTTCAGTGACCTGCCCACAGAAATCAACAACAGAGGCAAGACTGGCACTCAGATCCGTTGATGCCAGAGCCAGTGCTCTTCTTGCTATACCATACTGCTTTTGTATTTGTTCATACCCCACAATCCTCTAATGGAATGCCCTCCCTCTTCCTCTCTAAACCCTACCCAGTTCTCCATGGAGTCTTCCCCATCACTATCCCACACAGATATTTCACTTTACTTACTACCTCCCCCATTCACTCTTGTTATTCCAATCACGTTATTACTTTTAATTTTTATGCAAAACTGCTTAAAACTGTGTGCACTTTATCCCAAGAAACACCTGCTCTTCAAGTGAAGGAGGTCCCTGTCTTTTCCTACATCCCCCACTCAACAGTACGTAGCATGCCAGTAGCCATGCAGTGGACTCAACAAATACTCCAGCTCACGTGCAAAATGGGCTGCTCTATCCTGAGGCACTGACCACTAAATCTTCCACATAAAATCTTTCAGTGGCTCCCTTCTGCCTACTGAATAAAATAAACTCATGACGCTGGCCTTCAAAGTCCTCGATAGTCTGACTCCAACCTATCTTTGCCGACATATTACGCTACTCTCCTTTACATATTCTACATGCCCTCTTCCATCTTGGTTCCTTTGCTAGTCTTCCCCCATTCCCAAAATTCTCCCTCCCAGGCATACCCCCCCAATGTTCCCGTTCTTCAAGACCCAACACAGGTGTCATTTTCCGTGAAGCTTCCCTCTCCATTATCTTCTGGTGAAAGTGATCCTACCTACAATTTTTATAATCCCTCCAATTTTTTTAAATAGTACCTTGTTTGGCTCTGTACTACTAATTCTACCTCGAATACAGTTAAACCTTTGACTCCATTAGAGTATAAGTTCCTTGAAGGAAGGGTCTGCCTTCTGTGTCAGTGCCTTGCTTGGGATATGTTTGCCAAATTGAATAATGGAGGTGGAATAGACTAGAATAACATTGGGGTTCAAGGTTGAGGTCCTTTAATCAAGGGACTTTTATTAATAATAAGCATGAATTCATTTTCCCACTTTTTGCTTCATTTCTATATAAAATATTGCTTTAATAAATGCATTCATATCTATTTGTTCCTCCTGGCAGGTCCCTTATTAAATTAAGGAGAGTCCTTGAGGGAAGTCCTGAGGGTTGGAGAATACAGAAGAATGCTTTCTTGGTCTCCAAGGAAACATGGTCACGGTAACCCAGGTTCCTTCTCCATGTTCCTTCTCATCTCTGAAGTCTAAGGGCCAGAGATTAGAAGGCACCTCCCACCAGACAAGGGCTTTCTTTACTAGGCAAAGACCCAAGAGAGTCCCAAGTATTTCTGGTTTTAAATATATCTTAGACATAGATAAGGGGAGAGCACATTACTGCAAAGTTATACTAGCCAACAGGAAGGTCTTAACTGCAATTTTAAAAATTTTTTCTCAAACATCTCAGCAAAATGTGCTGTTCCTTAGTTACCACGGAAAACACTTAGAAAATTCACGTAAGCCGAAAATTGAAGCAAAAACATTTGGAGTGTTCAAAAACAACAGAGGATACTCTCATTTCTTGGGACTATTCCTTTTTGAGTTTTCTTCTGTTCTGTCCACATACTGAGATCCAGGGTTTCTCATAAAATGGGGGCCCAAGAATCATACAGAATCTAGTAGCATATTATATACCAAATGATAAAAGCAAAAATGGAACTGTTGAGCTTACATTTCATCAGAGTAACAACATACACATAGAAAAAGCAGATACAAGGTAAATTTTTTGGGGGGGTGGGGGAGAAGGAGATAAAGCCACCAGCCGCTGAGGAGATTAGGAAAGGCTTCTTGTAGGTAGGGGCACTGAAGCTGAGATCTGAAGATAAAGGCACAGAGACAGATGAAATGTTGTGTATAAGGAAGAGCAAGCTGACCAGTTTGGGTTGAATATAGATTCTGTGAAGGGGAATAACATGTAAGACACCTTGAAAAGTTGGCTAGGACTAAACAGTGAAGGGCTTTTAAAATACCAGTTCCAAGTAAGCAGGAGCCACTGGAGCTTTTTGAATAGGGAAGTCAGATCTTTCCGTTAGAAAAATGACTTTGGCAGCTGTCTGCCTGGATATAATGGAGAAGAGGGCTTGAGGAAGTGAGACCACTTTGGAGGCCATTCTGGATCGGGTGAGAGGGGATGAAGCCCTGCATAGGTGGTGGCTGAAAGTTAGAAGATACACAATTATCAACTTGTTGGAAAGTGAAAGCACGTGGGAAAGCCTGATGGATTCTCGCCAATAACCTGTGATGGCAGCACAGTACATTTAATCACTGTCCTGTTACTGTGTTACCACTCAGCAGAAAATACATTTTTAAACGTTACAACCAACATCCATCATGTCAAAGCTACTTTTTACAAAAAGCACCACCATTTTCTTGGTCATCCAGGAATTAAACTGTCATCTTTCCACTTCTGCTCTTCCGACATGTCTTTCCACTGTAATTCCACAGCCACCACCTGAATTCAGGCCCCTGAAGCCCTACCTGGACTACAGCGATGAACTTTTATTTGGTCTTCCTTTAATCCACTCTCAATATGCTCTTAATCATCTTACTAAGGCATGGATATGATTATGCTGCCCCCTTTCTCATAAGGCTTTTACAGGTTTGCCTGCTGTTGCCTTCTGAATAAAATAATTTGGATATGGTTCTTAGAGCAACAACAAAAGTAAAGACAGACTTGGGGAAATGACAGCCTTTCAAGATGCCTTTATCAAATACACCTAGGTGTGTGTGTGTGTGTGTGTGTGTGTGTGTGTGTGTGTGTGTGTGTGTGTGTGTGAGAGAGAGAGAGAGAGAGAGAGAGAGAGAGAGAGAGAGACATAATTTAAGAATTTGATAACTGGAAGTTACTTTGCATGTATCCATGAGGTGCTACAGAATTAAACTACTTGGAAGCTATTTGCAGGCCTGAAACCAGGAGGGAAACGCAAAGGGGGAGGAGGATTAAAAAAAAAGAATGAGGAGGAGAGGGAAAAAAGGGAGGGACAATAAGATAGGGACTGGATAGTCTTTGTTACACATTTTTCTCCTTGGAGTTTTAAAGATGTAGATTGGACATCGCCTGTGCACGGTGATCACAATAAAATTCTGCTTGGATAAGAAGACAGACAGTAAGTGGGAAGCTTTGTTTTCATTAGATGATTACAAGTCCTTCAAGGAGTATTGCCACATGTGCAAAAACTTATTAAAATCACATTCCAGTTTCTACTCCAAATAAATATACAGAAAGGTTACACAGAGGGTCACAAAGAACCTTTAGGTCAGTTTTTTTCATTCCTATACTAGCTAATAGCACTTCACTCACTGTAAGCTAGTCAAGCTCAATCAACAAAGCACCTTGAGGCGGGGAGGGAATGACAGGAAGGAGCATGTGCCAGACAAGTTGAACCACTATCATTACCTTGACCATCAACTTCCTTCACACCCTGATGGAGACAGCCCATGACTCTGAACCCAAGAACAGCAATGTTTCCAACCCTGTGCCCACAGCCACCATCCTAGAAGGCAATTCATGTGGACATGCAGCCTAGCAACTACTCCTGTGAGTGCCATAGCAACAGCTGTAGAAGACCCAGAAAAGAAAGCCTTTGTCATCAGTCCTTGGCACTACCAAATGGTTTGACATCAAAAACTTACTATTTAATCAGTAAAAACAACATTAAAGGAGAGGAGTCACCATTTGCCTGGCTGCTTCACCCAAAGGACCATGGGACTTTTGTCTGATTAGCAGCCGAAACCTTTGTATTTGTATCTCCAGAGCTCTGTACATATTAAGCGCTTCATAAATGCTTTATTCATTCACTTCAGTTACAGTGCAAAATCAGAGAACTTGGAGCTTGAAGGAGCCCAAGCGATCGCCTAATTTAACCCCTCATAGTAGCAGGGCAGGATTGTTTTCATATTTGTTTTTGTCCCTTCCAGCACTGAACACAGTGACTGGTAGGCACAGAATAGATACTTAATAGGTTGAACTGAATTAAGAAAACATTACAGAATTCCCAACAATGACCATTCCCCAAAGGCCCTTCAAATATTTTAAGAAAGTGATTTTTTTTTTTGGAGGGGAGAAGGCAGGGCAATTGGGGTTAAGTGACTTGCCCAAGGTCACACTGGTTAAGTGTGTCAAGTGTCTGAGTCCAGATTTGAACTCAGGTCCTGACTCCAGGGCTGGTGCGCTACTCACTGAGCCACCTAGCTGCCCCTAGAAAGTGATCTTACATCCACTTAATATTCTCTTCTCTAGGCAACACCTTACTAATTCAGTTGATCCTCATGATTTCTCAGCTTTTTCCTATCCTGGCTGCTCCTACACTAGATAATACAAATGCTTGCCTACATCCCTTTCACAAGTTAATATTGTATCCCCAAATACAGCACCCCTTCTGGGGCCAATCCCCCATCTTATACTCATAGGTTGGGTGCCTAGAAGAGTGTCTAGGAGTAACCTTGTGGGAGACTATTTCTAATACTTTGGCTCACAAGTCCCCATAGATAGGCATCAACTCTGGAACTGATAAACTCTATCGGAACTCTTCCACCAATGGACCGGCCAACTCCCAAACTGACTGGCTACTATTTTGATACATAGATCCAAAGGTGTGTCAGCCAATTAAGAGATGTATCCTGTGTGATGCTGGCTGCTTGGCCAAAGTCCTTAATCCTATGGAATTAAGGATTTATTCATACATTGTGGAAATATAGGCAAATTTCTTAAAACCTACTTTATGATTATATTTCTTATCTGACAAAGGGATAGAGGTCTAGAGTTTTGTTTATATATTAAAACCTAATCATGCCCATTGACTAATTACCATGACTGAAGTGTTTGGGCCCTGTGATTACTTTGAGGTAGTGGGTGGATCCACTTCCCACTCCCTTAGTTTGCTGAACTGAATTTGAAGCACTTTCACATCCATTATTCAATCCAGACAACCCTGGGAGAGAAGAAAAGCAGGAAGATGAGGTTTAGAGAAAGGAGAAGACTCACTGGCTCACAGTCATAAAGCTAGTTAGGGACACAGCTGGGACTTAAAATTTGGGAGCTTTTTTTTCAGATTTTGGATACCTACTCCAAGAACTCAATGGATATTTCTGTTGTTAATGTTAGGTACGCATTAATTAGCTGCCTAACTAACCCCTAGGAGGGAGTCACAAACTTTGTCCCTTTAACCTCCGACTCTGCTATAGCAGACCCGCACAACTTGTAGCCTTCTGGCTGCTTCTGACCCTTGGGCTGCTTGCCAAAGGATTTCCAGTACATACAAAGGATGTTTTCCTCTACATTTTGAGGCAGGGGGCAGACTCAAAGACTTATGTGCAGGCCTGCTCTACAGCATCATTCCTTGGAGCACAAGTAGCTGTTTTCTCTTTAGAGGGTCTAGATACCATACTTTGGGGAAAAGCTTTTTATTATTATTTACCTTAAAGTGGTCTTATTCTTTCTTTTCTCTTTTATCACATCCAACTCTTCAATCTCTTGACAGGTCAAGATTCTATTCTATTGCTTCAGATCCTTCCCCCTCTCCCCTTCTTCCTTTTTATCTAACGTTTGGACACTGGTCTACTATTTCTGATCTCTGTCCCAAGACAACCACAATGACAAAACTAAGTTGTATTTTTTATGGAAGGAGTTCAGACACAACTATTGTACTAAGTAATAACCACATGGACCTACCCACTACATGGAATCGTGCCTTGTATATAGTAGGCACTAAAATACTTATCAAATTGGATACAAAGCCTAACATTGGGTTCTGTCCTGTGTTACATGTAAAGGCCTTCTGCTTTTAGGCTTCAGAGCTGCAGCACCATCAAGTGGTCATTATCGTTAGCTCTCGACTAGCATCTCTCAGAAAGAAAACATATCTTTAAATAACAGGATCATAAAGTTGTTGTACTAGATCAGAGGTCATCTGGTCTATCGTCCTTATTTTATAGATGAGGAAACTGAGGCCCAGAGAGTTGTTAAGTGATTTGCCCAAGGTCACATATAACACCAAGTGGTGGAGCTAGGATTTAAAATCAGGTCCTTTCACTCCAAATCCAGTCTTTTCTCCATTGGCACCTCAGCCATCCTGATTTATGACCAGTGTTTTTCAGTCTCAGAGACTGTTAGAACTGGAAGGGACCTTAAAATATTATTGTTTGAAAGGTCTATGAGTAATTAGAAAAAGAAATAGCAGAATTCTCTAGTCCACTTCTTTCAACAAAAGCAACCCTAGTTATTACAGAAGGTAGCAAATAAGGTGGTGAGACTTGATGGCCTTTAAAGTCCCTGTCAGCTCTAAATTCTAGGATCCTCCTATCACTTAGCCAAGGCACCAAGGGAGAGATGCCTCTGTTTTTTCAAAAACTATTTTAGAATACCTTAAATAAGAATTATTTGTTCAGGAATGTTTACAAATTGCCTTTAAAATATTCAGGGTCACCTATAAATATTCGTACTTCATGTTTCAGCAGGTTCATATGGCACCTGAGAATGAAAGAATCAAGTGTCCACAAATGACACTGCCAGAAGGAATCTGGAATGAATTGTGAAGGATTATGAAATCTTGGGCAAGAAACGGAAAAAAACTAAGGGACCTAGGTGGTTATTTCCATCGCTATTAACTGAAGGCAAGGGCTTCAGAACAGAATGGCAGATTTGGAAAGTGAATAGCTAGAAAGGAATATGACAGAACTAGAAATAGGCTGCAAATTGCAGAGGCAATTTAAGCTTGATATTAAACGCACTGCTACTTGGAATTCTAATGCAGCATGATGGGATTTCAGAAATGGAAAGAATCTTAAAGTCTTATCAAGTCCAACTTGTCATTTCATGAAGCATCTCTTTTTAAAGAAAAGCCTCCTGAAAGCTATTTGGTTTCTGTTTAAATGCTTCCATCAAAGACTTGTTCCTTCCTAAGAACAATCTACTTTACTCGGCAGTACTGGACAACTCTATTCTTTAGCAAGTTTTTCTTATGTTTAGCTTAAACCTACTTTCCAATAGACCCAGCTTCCATATGGAAAACGTTCAAATGCTTGAAGAAAATAATTTTCCCCTTTCTCCTTGACAAAGTACTCTGATTATTCACCTTCAGTCATGTAGTTTTTCACCCTCATCCTCATTTGAACACATTCCATTTTATCTTAAGATGTGACACCCAGATCTTACTGAAAATTTCTAGGTAAGGCCCTATTAGGACCTTAATGCAAGACCTAAAGATCAATTTTTCTTTTTTTTTTAAACAACCACTGTTTTGAACCCTTTACCAACATCCACAAATTTCACAGGTAGCACAGCAAAATGAGCACCAGATTGGGAGTCAGATGATCTGGGCAAGTAATTTCCTATTTCCGAGACTCAGTTTCCTCATCTACAAGTAAGGGGAGGTTAGAGGATAGCAAAGGACCTAATTTTTTTTGAGGTCTCACCAATCTTATGTTTAGCAGGAATTTATTTAGCCCACTATGAAGAACATAAATGCTAGAATCTTTACTTTCCTCCAAACTTCAAGTATTTGTAAGACACATTTTAAGAGATCTTCCTGTTCCGTGATGTGTAGGTTTGGTTATGTGACACTGCTCATTGAGAAATAATTTTAATAACTTTCCCAAGGCACCCCGATAAATTCCCCATCCCCCACTGTTATGTTTTATCTCAGCATGTATTGGCTTGCTAAAATAATGTTGGCATCAAGCTACAGGTATTTTTCCCTTAAAAAGGGTAACATTACATTCACTGCACAAAGTAGTAAAATTTTTAGTGGTTTAAGTTTATTAATTCTGCAAATATTATCAGCCCTCCCCACAACAGATAATGACACTGTGATGTCCCATATTCATGAATTTCAGCAGCCAGAAGAGACCCAGGGCTAGTGCTAAGTATTTTCTTTTTGCTCTCAGATATCAATCCTTTCTTCCCTATGACTGGATTTATTTTTGTTGCTGGGCTTGTGGACCTGTAAAAGACAATGATGCAAGGCTTTTCACAACTGATAATTGTGTAATGTTAGGGTCTTCAAAGTTACAGAGTTTCTAGAACAGGAATTTGTTCAGATTACATGTCATTTAAAAAAACAAACTAACATCAATGTTACCCAAGCTCAAGGAGAACCATATGCTGTGACAACCGTCACAGTAGTTATGCTTCCAAAAATGTCTACTGTCTTACCAGTTTTCTGTGATAGTCTTCATTTTCAGAAATTATAAGGGTTCAATCAAAAAAGATACATAGAAGGAACCTGTGATGTTTGGCCTAGAGAAGAGAAAACTTTAAGGGGGTTATGAGAGGTATCTTCAAACATATTAAGGACTGTCACAGGAAAGAGGGTTTCAATTTGTTTTGCCTGGCACCAGAAGGCACAACTAGGCTTGATGTAAAATTGCAGAACTGTGAAATGGGTTGCCTCAAGATGTAGTGGATTCCTTTCCCTTTAATCAGAGTTCCTGAAGTGCAGACTGGATGACTTGTTGGGGAGGTTATAAATAGGATTTCTATTCAGGTATGAATGATGCTGCTTATTTCTAAGATGAGGAAAACTTTCTGGGAGATGGGTAAATTAAAACTGAATAGCTAATATGCCTTGATTAGGATGACAACTTCTACTTTTATCGAGGGTCAGTAAGAATATCTCATTGGCTTCTAAAATCTTCTGAATGACCTTCCACTTTTTTTCTATTTTCTTTGTCACTTTAAACAGACAAGCATGAAAGCAATATTATTCTACCTTATGAGAAACTGGACTTTTTAAAGGACTCTACTCTTCAATTTTGTCCCACAGAATGTGAATTATCTGAATTTCTTGGAAAGAATACTATATAATGGATACCAGGATGCACCTAAACCTGTCAGCTAAATGCTTTGTACATTTTGTTTCATTTAACCATGGAAAGCTTCAGAAGAATAACTAAGTAGGTGAAGGTAAAGTGTTGGGATAATTTCCAGGGTAATAGTTTTAATGAAGCCCAAGCTGCTACTCCTATGTACCTAATTTGTGGTTTGTTTTACTGAATCACAGAGCTTATGGCAGAAATATTCCATTTCCTGCCCTCTGCTGACATGGTAGACCATAAGGACTTGACTACTCTAAAGTACTCCCAAATTCTCTGAAACAAAGGTGCTATATATAGATGCAAAGGGCCACCAGTTAACAGACGGAAAAAGCTTATAGTAATAGATAGAAAAAAGAAATCTATCTGGAAATTGTGTTCTGGAACGGATCATTCTCAATACTTCCCAGTTTCCACATAAATGGAAAGATATTTACTTCTTTTTGTGTGGCCACCTAACATCTTCTAACAGTGACAAAGACAAAATAAGGAGGAGGAAGGAGATGAGAATGAAAAGTTACTGTTTGCACACTGGGTTTCATTATGTAACCTTGAGTGCGAAGGAGAAAATATAAGTCCAACTAGAGATCAGAAATGAAAGGCAATTGACACAAAGCATTTATTAAATGTCTCTAGCAAGATTTTCTTCTTGAAGGTGGGCTTGAAAGCTACCGCTATTTAGAGTTTATTTAGAAAAGGTTCTTAGGGATCACCTATCTTGTTTCATTCCTGCCCTCCTCTCTCTCCTGTTTTACAAATTAAGCAACTGAAGCCCAGAGGGGAAATAACTGTGACCCTTTGGTGTTTCTGTGAGTAGAAAAAATATTTGCTTCCAGGGGACTTCAATCTTTTTTTTTTTTTAATTCTGAATGAGTCAACAATTTCCCTGTCAAGAGGCTATAATCACAAACTGATAGCTGAATTAATCATACCCTCTTATATAATAACCCATGTAGGAAGTGGAAAAAGCCTGTAAGCCTGATATATGCAACAAAGCACAAAGAATAAGAAAATTTCATACTGCATTGAAAACAAATCCAATGAAGGCTCAGATTAGGCAGCTCTTAACATATGGGTCCTGGCCAGAAATCAAGAGTCAAGTTGCTTTATATATCTAATTCCTTTCTTACATCACAAGGAATCGTACTTTTCACTCTAATTCCCTTCTGAAAAAAGGTTCCAGTTTAAAAAACACCGCCCTCCCATCCCCTCTACACTGTGCAATTCTGAGGATACACCAAAGAAAGTCTAGCCCTGCATAAGCTTAATATCCGATACACAGAGGGGTAGTTTGAGGCACTTCAGCTGATTAATGATGAGGAAATATATAAACATATTCCACAATAACACCTTGCTAATGCTCCACTAAATGCCCACCATTAACACTGTTTCTATGTAACTGTCTTTTTCCCTTGGCAACACTAGTTTACCTAACAGGATTAAAAAAGACCCTATTAAAGATGTTAGGTGGGATATGTTTATACATTTTAGTTATTTTTTTTTACCAAGTTTTAAATACAGTACTAGGAGACATAATGCAAAACTCTATTGAGGAAAAGTGATTTTTTAATGATCTCATGAGATCTACTTGGGAAGAAAAAAAATTCAACACATAAGCAATGTTCACAACTGTAAATTCAAACCCTTTGTACTTTTTTTTTTTAAGAAAAAAAGAAAACCCCACAGTAGCAAACTGTAAACCCGTGCTAACTGTAACTATTCCTATGCTGATTTTTTATATTAAGTGAAAATTTCCTCCTTGGCTATATCCATTTTTAGCACCAAAATGATCTTCCAAAGAGGTATTGGTACAGCTTGGGATGTTGGTGTAAGGACTTGTTTACATATAATACTTTAAACTTATATACTATAAACACATACTATACACTCTCACAGCCACACAAATGGGAGGCATATTTAAATGGATATATTCTGTAGACTGTTAAGAGACCTTAGAACAATGTAAATAAAATGATGGGGTAAATATTTTACAGAATAGGCAACTTTAATGCTGCAGTGCACTTAGAAAAAAAAAGTCCAACTCTTTCTCCTGGCTGAGCAGCTCATTTTCATATATATATTTTTTAATACCATGATTCTGAAGATGCAGAAGTTATTGCCTAAATATTATTCTATACATTTCCATAAGTGTTCAGGAAAACACTTGAAATTGGTACTTAATTTACAACATAATGACTTTGTTACAGCTTTAACTCGTTGGCAATTTTGGAAGCAATGTTTTTAAAAGCTATGGATGTTCCTGATATCCGCTTGAAGCGGACACCATTCAGTGACAGTCTTGGCAGTTTGCACACCTCCATTTCCCACTGTACAAGGTTTTCTGCATGCCCATCTCCGTGGACACAAAAGAGCAAGAACCGCTCTCTCTGTTCATAGTCACAGTTATTGGCATCCAAGACTTTTCGAATTTCCCTCATCATGTCATTGGGATCCATGGAACTGGTGGTTTTCATGCTCCAGGTAAACCGCAGGGAGCGGGGCTTTGCTTCCTTGTTTTCATCCTTATGCTCAGCTGACACGTTGCGACTGAAATGCACAGGGGGCAGGTTTATTTTTAACTCCATAGGAAAAGCAACATTACCTACTTTGGTTAGTGAAACAAATGGTACATTAAACACGCTGTGTTTAACAATGCATACATACATACCACTTTTCCTAATAGTTTCCTATAAGGTAAAGATAATACTGTGGGTTTGGTCATTTGCTCCTTCACTAAGGAGCACCTATTACAAGTAGCCACAAATACCTTCTTTTAAAAAAAAATTCATTATATCACGAAAATCCTATCTGACCAATAAATTTGCATCAATGTCATATTCATTTATTTTTTACCTTCTGCTGCTTTAAGGAAACACATTTACAAACCTTAAAGTGCTATAAATCTGAGTTATTATTCCTTTCAATTTTATTAGCTTTAATTCTCACTTAGAAATTTTTCACACACACACACACACAAAAAAATAATCTGAAAAAAACAAAACAAAAGAAAAATAGAAAAAAAAAAAGGAGACAAACAGGGTATACTGTCCTCCCTACAGCACTGCCTGGAATACTTTGTATTTTCATGGATGACTAGGGACACTAAAGCAGCTATTTTTTGTTTTTGACACTGCACAGTTAAAATCTAGTCTCTTACATACTCCCTAATTCAGGAAGTCTAAAAATGGTTTTGACAATAGCTTGGGAAGAATGTTTTTTTAAAAGATGATAGGATTTTTTCCCCTTCTATACATCATTTCCCTGTAGTGATGCACCATTTGATCATTATTCTGGGAAAAAATTATTCCTTTCTTGGGCTTAAAAATATCCTCTTTCCCCAGATAAACAAAATCTAGATCATATTTCATTAGGAGGGGTCTAAGGATAATTTTCTTGGCTGATGATAGCACTGAGAAAATGGACAAATGGTATTCTGGGACTCTAGTCATATTCAATAAACAAGTCTTCATTTTTGTCTCCATTTCTTTAATGGTTAAAAATAAGAATAAGAATATACATTTCTATCTCCCAAGCGATTTTGGTATTCTCAGATTACGTTATCTATAGCTGCTAATAATTAAAGCAGTCATCAAAACACAAACTCTAAGTCATATAAACTCTAAACTTAAGTCATAAGTCATACATATATATATAAACAAACAAGTCATATAAACTCAAAACACAAACTCTAAGTCACATAAATAATAAAAATGTAAATATCCAAGTTTTAAGGAATATCTAGCATATTAAAAATGCTAAATATGACAATGTTTTACAGGAAGAAAACCCAGAGTGACCTACCTACTTTTCCCTCCCACAAAATCCAACATTCAACTTTTTGTCAGAGATCTGAGGACAGATGAGAAAACAGAAGCCCAGAGAGGTCAAGTGACTTTATCAAGTTCATAAGATGGTAAATAATTTGAATTGCTGGGATTTGAATTGAAGTCCAAATCTTATGTATGGTATATCACACACTGAAACTTGATAGTGAACTGACTTGCAAATTGCAAATTCTCAGGTTGGTCTGACTTGTTTCAACTAAGCCTTTGAGCTGCGGGACCTCAAGGACTATGTCATATTTCCATGCACCCTAGGACAATGCTATTCTACATACAGAATAAGTATTCATTAAATCTTTGTTGAATGGACAGAAATTAAAACACATCACACACACACACACACCGCAATCCAATGAGATACACTAAATAAAGGTATCACTGAAAAGTGGGAGATACTTGCTCTCTCATCACCTCATTATATTTTCTACTATTAATATAACTGGAAAATGTTGCCCAGTTCTAGCAATGTAGAAATCAGTGAATCAAATAGGAATTTGTGCAATGCTACCTGTATGTATACGCTCAATGACATTTTTCAAAAAAGAAAATATGCAGATATTAAAATTCTATTAACTGGTTTTCATCATATAGGAAAGTGGTTTAGGGATACAACAAATGAAAACAGTGGTAAATCTAGTATATTTCTTGTAACAGACTTTTTCCTTGTAACAGTATTCGGGAAGATGGTGAGACACATAAACGTTTAAAACAAACTGAGGCATACTGTTATATGAAATTATCAGGAAGGGTTTCTGGAGCTTCATTAGCTGTGTTAAGATGATGCGTAGGTGTCGTATCAAATCAGCGCCCCCATGTGATGGATTAAAGTAAATAAAATCTCACTAGAAATAAATACACTTTGTATTATGAGGTAGCCACAGCAGGCACATGCTTTGACTAAGGCTAAAACAGACTTAAAATAGTGACTATGTTAAACATATATTAATAGTTTATTAATGTGGTACACAAGATTCAAGTAATATATTATCTTCACTATATAAAATGCAGTAATTAAGTAAAATTTTAAATAAAAATGATTCCCCTCACCTTGAACCCTCATATCTCCCGTTCCTCTCATATTCAGTTGGGAGCCTCAAGGAAAAGAATGTAGAAGCATAGGGAAGTGGGAAAGAGAAGAGAAATCTTACACTAGTGTACAACTACCTACTATATATGACACAAATTATTTCTAAAAAAGAAATAGAGACACCAGATTTATGATCATAAGCAGTATTTTTCCAAATTCTTACCCCTTTTCCATTTTGATTACATAGTGATTAGGTGTAATTTCAAGTGAACATCTAACAACGTACTTGTGGGATGGATGACCAATGATACACATGAAAACATACGTATGTTGAATATAAACATTCTTAGGGGAAATGTGAACTTGAAAGTATGAATGATAATATGTTGATTCTGACTTTTTAAAACTCTCTTCCAAAATAATGAGTGGGTTTCTGACAGCAAAAGAGGGTATAATTTTAGGTTCAGACTCTTTGTAAATTCATTTTTCCTCTAATAAAGGGAAATTTGGCAGCTTTTACCTTGATTTCCCATGATGGGCAATAAGCAGCCAATTTACAATAGTAGTGGTGAATTTCTAGTATTAATAAGGCAGATATCCCATAGTCCTATAAAACAAACTTCGTGCTCAGTTCATTTAGTGAACCTATGGTTTTATATACACCAAAAACCATCATTCTCACCCTTTATAAGACTGCCAGAGAATTAATATTATTACACTCAATGGTGTTCTCCCCTCTGATGCAGTTTTTAGTTCACATTTCAGTCGTTGTCACCAAAACATATTTAAGTCAATTGATTAAAAAGGAGTTTTACTCAAATCACACTGGCTTTTAGTTACTTAACAATAAAAACATGTAATGATTTTTCTCAGCAGCTTATGGGATCTACAAACACTACATGCCCTGGGATTAGAGAAAAGGTAAAGGGGCAGCTAGTTGGCGCAGCGAGTAGAGCACCGGCCCTGGAGTCAGGAGGACCTGAGTTCAAATTCGGCCTCAGACACTTGACACATGTACTAGCTGTGTGACCTTGGGCAAGTCACTTAACCCCAACTTCCCTGCCCTCCCCCCTATAAAAAAATAGAAAATGTAAAGTAAAGAATTAGCCTCATTTAATGGCTGAGGAAATTGACGTAGGAGTAACTGAGTAGTAACAATGACAACAGGAACTTGGGTCATAAATGACATTTCCTGATCCCCCATCCACTAGCTAGAGTACACTACTTCTGTCAAAATGTTCGACTCCAGAGTATCTTAAATGTTGATGTCATACAGTTGTCTGTGTCTTAAGGTCTTCTAGGCTGACTACATTGCATCATGGCATTATCTGAATTTGGGGTCTGTTTCTAGTATAGGAATGTGGCCAATCTCACCATGATTCTGATTTTTAAGTTTTTCTATTAATAAAACCCTCTTAACAGAGAAACAGAAATTATGATTAACACAAGTATGACTCACCTTTGGCATGCTAATGGCTATATCGCAATAGTTCATTAATGTTACTGAATATTTCATTCTCCAAAAAGAAGCATGCTAAGTGTATTAGTATAAAGACCAAATTATTCAGATGCTAATCATTCTACAAAAGAAAGAAAATGCACAGAGCATGCTTAGCCTCTTGTTATATGAGTGCCACAGGCCCTCCCATTTTGGAAAGAGTTCATATGCTTCTTTCCATATATATATGTACATATATATGTATATATAGTTTTAAAAAGAAACAAGTATTTAGTTCTCAGCAGAAATTTTAGTTTTAAGAGAAACCAGGGCTATAAAGCCAAACCTGAGGTTAATTGCAGAAGCCATTTGGGGATGGGGATGGAAATATAAAGTCCTACCTTTTGATAAACCTGAATGACATGTTTCTAAAAGAAATTAAGCCAAAAGCAAAATTAACCAAGATGATTTGTACAAACTAAAATGGAAAAATCTAGTCAATTAGAGACAACAAAAAACAATAAATAAAACAAAGTTCATTTTACTAACATATAATGAAACTGTTTCAAGATGTTGGCTGAAAAATGAGTCAATGATAGGTTTAATTGAATATCTGAGTTCTTAATTTGGGATTTTTAAGTGAAGAGAGACCAAGTTTACCTTGAAGCAGAAAAATATGATGTTTTTGAGGAGGAAAAATGCCAAAAGCAAATAACAAATCTTTGTATAACTGCTTACTGAATTAAGTTATTTAAAATCTTCCCAGATATAGAAAATACTGGGGTTCTTGAAAATTCAAATTACATTAAGAAGTGAAAGGGTATTTTTTTTTTAGCAGATCAAGTCAGTTGTGATACACTCATAAACAAGTCACACTACTCAAATTTCTTTAAAGTGACAAGCATCCCATGCTAAACTTTTAAAGTATTAATAATTTGAAAATGTTACTATTACATAGAACTACTTATAAACAAATACTAAAATAACCCAGCCAAAATGAAAAAATGTCTCTTTATTATGTCAAATTTTAACACTACTCTGAGGTAGGGTAGGGGAGTGAAGTATTTTCAAAATTAATACAATCCAGTTTTTAGTTCTGAAATTGACATATTTATAAATAATAAGATACTGAATTGTCATAAAATGGGCTATTATGTATTTTGAATGAATTATTTATGCTTTTATAGTGTATACTTATCACATGGATAGTAGTTATGCCCCATTTTAATCACTCTTAGAAAAAACAGGTCACAATTTCAGAGCTGAAAAGTACCTTGGAGGGTCAGATTTTTATTACAATGATAATTTCCTTGTTGGGTTACCTTTGCTTTTTAGTCATTCAGGATCATTGACATAATTTCAGAAATTAACAATTTAGCAGTACTAACTAAAAGAACTAGGAAATTTTCTTTCCAGAGCCCTTTTGGTCTCTTGACACATTTTGCCTTATATCCATTTTACCTATTAGGCCATCAGCCCACAAGGGCTAAGATCATAGGTTACTCATGTTTGTATCCTGCACAATGCTGTGGGTATTCAATAAAATAATCTCATAAAACAGGAAAAAAGGCAGTGCTATAGCCTATTTCTTTTTTATATTGAGTTAAAAGTGGTATTATATACTGTAGCCATATGAATACTAAGTCACTAAAAGATACTCATTTAAAAAAAAACTGTTACCTAATAAGCATGATTTATAGGTCAGGTGGCTCACAGCATTTAAAAAATTATTTGGAAAACTGGACAATGTTGTCAATGACCCTAAACTACTCCAGGCTGCAAACACGGCTCTTTTTAACACTAATGTTCTCCTAGTGATACAATATGGCTGTCACTCATGAAACATTCTGATTTCAGAAGAAAACACAACAGCAGGTGACCCAAAGGGCAATGGAAAGACAGAATCGGGGTGTAAGCAGGCTGCAGGATGTTACCAATGATGGTTATATGTACGCAAAATTGTGTGGAGTTTCTATTAGCTCATAACTCAAAAATGCTTTGGTTCGGAACTGGCTATACGTTTAAAGAGAAAGAGGCAGAAGCTAAGAGCTCTTCCCTAAGTTTATGTCAATGATGACTCATGTAAAAAATACTCCCCAACTGGGACTTTAATATATATGTCAGCTGATTAATGTGACTGTCACAGGGTATAGTGGAAGGAATGTTACACATGGAATCAAGAGATCTGGGGTACAATTCTTAACATTTACTAGCTGAGGAAATTTGCTTTTCCTAATTTATAAAAGGAGGAGGTTAGACTGGAGGTTATCTAAGACCCCTTCCAAGTATGAATCCTATGACCTAAGTTCTGGATTGATGATCTAGACAAGCCATTAAAGGGACCTACTAGATTTAAGGATTCAGCACACATCTTAAACAATACAGGTCACATAAAAATAAAAGTGGTAACATAAGAGACCAAGAGACGAAGCCTTGCCCAGAAGAGCAGACAAACAGGAAAATCGGTGCGGACAGTCCAACTCACAGAGAAGCTTTGCATGAAAGTATATACTCATCAGCAGGCAAATCCAGTTTCAAAGCGGCCCCTCAATGAGGGAATCTTTTGAGGTGTGATTTTGAACTTATAATGGCTTTCAGATTTCCTAAGTGGAGAAACTTTCACTGTCTATTCAAAGGATCACAACCTCATCAACATAATTTTTTATTTTCCCCTAAAGAGCTGTTATCCTCCAGCCTACATCACTGTAACAAACTCTACCCCTCATTACTAAAGTGAAACACAATCCTTTATTACAAAGAATCTTATGGAGGGGAGGAAGGAAAAAATATTTTAAAAATTAATAATAAAAAATATTATTATTTATATTATATTATATATAAGGTTTTTTAGTAAAGTCGTAAGTTTCAAACAATTCCAGCATTCGAACCTTAGGGAATCCAGCTATAGAAGCATGGAATGTTAGAGTCTGGCAAGGACTCATAAGTGATTAGGGTTTCCCTCCAAAATACCCTTGACATTTTGTCTGTTTTCTGCTTGAGAACCTCCAGGATGAGTGATTCAACCCGTGCAGATGATAGATACTTCTGGATAGCTTCAGATGCAACTAAGTTTGTCTGCTACTGTATCTCTTTAACCCTTTGATCCTTCTAGAATGATACTGGACTTCAAGGGCACGAACGTCAATGCACAGGAAGCTTATACTTCACTTGAAAGGACATCATACTTACTTTCTTCACTGTTGATTATTTATTGAGCATCATCTAAATATATATTAGATCAGCTATTCTGCTCAACTTTAGAAAATGGCATATGAACATGTGGATCATAAAGTACCTTTATTTAATAACACAGACACATTCCCAAACACTAACCTCTAATACTATGAAGAGATTAAAAAAATTGTTAGCTACTAATTCCCAAAGGCTTTCAACCACTGCATTTCCAAAAATTAATAAATGCTAATAACTAGGCTAAATGAATATTCAAGATATACTGACTACAAAAAAAAATTGAAGTAAGAATCATTTGAATAGCGGCTTCATACAACATAGGAAAAGGCAACTTTTTCTATGTTTGGTCAATTAAAAATGTCCCCAAACTCCACAGTACTTACCTTCTTGTGAGTTTTGATGTTAATTTGCTAAAAAGATTAGAAGAGCCCCTACTTCTGGTCTGGGAAAGTGGAGCTGCCTCATGTGACAAGCTGGGTGATGCTGGTGGGCCGTTATAAGTTGCTGTTCGCCGCTCCCGGGGCTGGCCATGGAAAGTGCTACGACTGACAGTTCCTCTTGGGAAGCGAATTCGATCAGGAGTAGTGGCACTGCTGATACTATGTGTTGAAGCAACTGGAGTTCTCTGATCAGGAACAGTGCTACAAAAGCAGAAAATCACAATAATTTTGACTTCCTACTCACAGCCTAATTTTGCGGCAAACGTTTCATGGATATAAAATTACAGTCATAGTCACAACTTTTTGTACAAAGGAAAGAACCAGTTATAAAAAAAAAAATCCAGAACTGAGGAATATTTTACAAAAGAATTAGGAGGAAAAAAAGTAGGCCAGAAGTGAAGAGGGAGAAAAGGGAACACTATAAAGAAACAAACCTTCAGGGGAACGTGGGAGAATCGTGCACACAGATTTTTCAGGGACAAGACTAATATAGAGAATTTCTGGGACAAAGAATGGCTAAACTAAAACTTCTTTCTGTTGCTTCCTCTCTCACAATGTGCCTACATGCAGAGAATCTTCCCAATTAAGAATAATCTAACAGAAGAACACACAGGTGGAATTTAAAAATAGGCAACTGAAAAGTTTTTAAGCCCATAAAAATTACCATTCCACATGCTAAAAAAACTGGGAAGGGAGTGAAGGAATTCCTTGTACTTGGACAACTATGCAGAAGGGATTGAAACACATACAGAGACCAGAATACATGAAAGACACCACCAGACAGAGCATAAAGAAAAATATGGTGAGAAAGGACATTTTATAGACAGCTATAATAGACTTTAGGACTCTAAAATCCATAGCACACAACTAAAGCAGTGGCTACACATTGGTATCACAAGGATTCTGTGGGTTTTTTCTTACATATCCTTGAAGTTATCTCCTTCACTGTCTATTGGAGGTAACATCATCTTGGGCTGCCCAGAGGCTGACATGGACATCGACTTCTGATGTCTCAGCCGAATACAGGTAGAAGATGTGGTACAAACTGAAGCAGGACTAGCTGCATAAGCGAACATTTCTGTCAGGCTGTGGGGAGGGGTTGGGGGGTTGGGTTTAGGCAGAGGCAGAAACAACAGTATGATGGACCAATGACAAAAAAAAGCAACTACAGTTTAAAGCAAATATCTTATTTCCCAAACCATTTCATTTCTGTCAAAGAAAAAAATTTTATCATCGACTGTCATAGAGAAATAAGTGCATTTTGCTAATCTATAGCTGAAATATTCTAAAAATTAAGATTTTTCCAAGATTAGCAGTTAAAAAGAAGATAGCTACTTTCACATTTCTAACATTCATACAAATGTGTTTATATTAAAAAAAAAACAACTAAAGATCTGAAGTTTTGTTATAAAGTCTATTTTAATAAGACATCACAACCCTGGTCTCCAAATAGACTTTAAATATATGAAAGCATTAAAAAATGCCACTGTGAAATGGATTAACAAATTATGGGTACAATGGACTACCACTTAAACTTTCATTCTACTTGCATTAAAACATCCTGTGTATGCAAATGCTATAGTACTGAACTATGGATTCTGAAAGAGGGAAAATTCCTTTTCAATTGAATAAAATCAATAAATATTTCTTAAATGCTTACTTTGTGCCAGGTACTATGCTAAAGAAACAAAGACAAAAATAAAACCAATCCCTTTTCTAAATGAACTTATATTTTACTGAGGGATGCAATACCAAGTATAGCACAATGAAAATTGAAAAGGCAGTGAAAATCAGGAGGATCATGGAAGGATTCATGGAGGAGGTTATAGTATCTGAGCTGAGCCTTGAAGAAGGATAAGGCTTCTGAGAAGAACAAATGAGGAAGAAATGCATTCTAGGCACAAGAACACCATGTGAAGGTGGAGGCAGAAATGAATGAATGAAAAACAAAACCATTTAAGAGCTTATTATGTGCAAAGCACTGTAAATATACCCCAAACTTCCTGAGATACTGACTAAGAGAAGGAGGCAGACCAAGCAAGTGAATTATGCCCAATAAGGTTCACATCACAAATCACAAATGACTATAAGACTGCCATGCTTCATTGGACAAAAACAGAACCACTATACCAAAGTGATTTCACAGCATAGGTATAACTCAGTAACGATACCCTAATCATCCCCACCCCCACCCCACCTCGCAATGTCATCATTCCTACATTAAAATCATCTTCTGATGCTTCCACATAATGAGGAAAAGGTCCTTACAAAGTGAAAGGGTTTAAGAGTATTGGTTTGGTGGGAGCTGCCTGAGGATCAGGCTGGGTACAGGAAGATGAAATCTTCAGCCACATTATCTTTCAACAGAGAGGTTGTAATAGGTGTCAACTGAGGAGTATTCACTGATGAAAATTATAGGCCTGAAATACTGAACTAATGCCAATAACATAACTAAACTTAAGACCTGAGTCCTCTCTCTGTTTCTCTCTATATTTTTTTCTTGATAATCTTATCAGCTTCCCAGGAACTCAGTTTATCTTCTCTGTCTAAATGACTATCAAAGATTTACATAACCAGTCCTACTCCCTACCAACTGCATTCCAATTCAACATCACCAACTGCCTACTGATATTTTGAACTGAAAGTGCTCTAAGCACCTAAAACTCAACATATCTAAAAGAGAATTTATTCTCTTTCTTCCCAAACTCTCCCTTCCCCATCACTTTTCTGTCAAGGATACCATTACCCTTTTATTCACCCAGGTTTGTAACCTCAATGTCATCCTTGACTCTTCACTTTCACTCACTGAACACATCCATCTAACTGCTGTATCTTATAATTTCTTTTTCCACATCGTCTCTTATATGCATGTCCCCTTTCTACTCACACAGCCACAACTTTAGTTCAGTTCCTCATCACTTTCCTAATGTGAACTACTGTAAATAGCCTTCTAATTGTTTTCTTGGGCTGCAAGTTTCTTTAAATCATCTACCAGGGCTTCTTAAATTTTTTCCACTCATGACCCCTTCAGTGCTTCTTAAACTGTGGGTTGTGACCCCAAGGTCCAAAAATGTATGAGTTGGTCACCTATCAATATGTGGGTAGCAAGTGTTATCAGCAACTCCTCTGGAGACATGATCAGTGCCTTGAACACAGGTTTTAACTCTTTTAAAGTTATTTTTCTTTACAGTGTTGCTGTCTTTGTGTAAACCATTCTCCTGGCACTGCTTTCTTCACTCTGCATCAGTTCAAACTACCAAGGAATCTTTGAAATCCTCTCACTTCATTTATTATAGCACAATGATGTTCCAATGTATTCATATACCACAATTCTTCAACAATCTAAGAGGAAGTTTAAAGCATTCTTTACATTCTAGTTCTTTGCTTTTTTCTTTTTCTTCTCCCCTTTTGATTTCCTCTTTAGGATCAGAAAGTTTGTTTTTGTTTCTAGCTGTTTCCTCCCTGGCATCATCATCCGTCTTAAGCTAGTTCACTGCTTGTTGTCCCTGCTTGTTGCCTTGTTAAGTCTGATAATATTTCTACATCAAAGTGCGTATGCAATTCTCCTTTGTCTGTTTCAAATAAGAATTAGGTTTTTCTGATACCCACTTTCCCCACCCATTCCTCCATGTTTGCATTCTTCTCAGTCACCCTGATTATGAGATAGCAAATTTCATCCCATTCTTTCTTTCGTTCATACTAGTGCAATGCTTTCACATTCCTTTCTTTAAAAAAAAATTATTTAGTATTTTATTTTTCTCCAGTTACACGTAAAAACAATTTTTAACATTTGTTTTTAAAATTAAAAATTTTTAAATTTCCAAATTCTCTCTCTCCCTCCCTACTCCCTCTTCTTTTAGAAGGCAAGCAATTCTATATAGGTTATACATGTGTAGTCATGTAAAACATCTCCATTTGTTGTGAAAGAAAACTGAACCAAAAAAACCCTCAAGAAAATAAACTAAAAAAAGCATGCTTCAATCTGTATTTAGATACCATCAGTTCTTTCTTTGGGGATGGACAGCATTTTTCATCATAAGCCCTTCGGCTTTGTCTTGGATTACTCTATTGCTGAGAATAGCGAAGTCATTCACAGCTGATCATCTTACAATATTGCTGTTACTTTATACACAGTACATTTCACTTTGCATACATTCATTTCTTTTTCCCTTTCTAATCCTCAGAACAGAATCAATCCATCCCCAAGATGTGTCTTCTTTATTTAATTCCCTCAACATCATGTAAAGTGATTAAGGATCTGAAAGGACACTTGTTTCTTCTCTCCATTAGAATGTTAGAACTATACCATTATATAGTCCCTTTGAATCGCTCAAATAAAATTCCGTTTCAGTTTCTCTCAACTATTTGGCCTGCGTTTCAAAGGTTCTACTCGGATCTGGTCTTTTCATTAGAAATGCTTGAAAATTCTTTATTCCCATTAAAAATCCATCTTTTCAGTTCCCCCTCTCCCCTAATTCCTGCACCCCTCCCCTATTTTGAAGGTCAGTTACTATTGTTTATAAGTTTGTACTTTTGGATTATCTTTTTTCGAGATCTACTCTTTCATATTAGAGACCTGGATCTTGAACAATCCTGACATTGCTCCTCGAACTCCTTTCTGGATGCTTACAGTATTTTTTTCCTTTGATACAGGAGCTTAGGATTCTGGCGATGGTATTTCTGGGGCTTTTTTCTTTTGGAGTTCTTTTTAGGAAGTGACCGAAGTTTTTCTTTTGATATCAGACATCACGTATTTTCTTCTATTTTCAAAATTCTTTTGATTTTGTTCTAGTATCTCTGTTGTCTCATGGAGTCATTGATTTCTTTGACATATTCCAGGTTTTAGGGATTCTTGGGTAAGGCTTACCACTTTCTTTTCCGAGCTGTTTATTCTCCTTCCAATTCTTTCTCAAGAACTTTTATTTGATTTTTAATCATCTACTACATTTTTTTTAGGTATCCAGATTGTATAGAAAATCCTCTGAGTCCTTGCTTGTAGTTGTTATGGAGTTATACTCTCTCCTTTTTGGAGGATCTCTAGAGCTATAATAATTTTTGGTAATAGCTGGTGTGTTTTTTGGTTTACTTGGGGTTTTGTGACAACATATGGCTCTACCTCCTGCTGTATTTTTGGTAGAGTAGTTGGACCTATTTGTTTTCTTCCTGGGAATCTGGGTTCTCTACACTGATCTTCACTTCAGGTGGTTTAGGGCGACACCCCACCACCAGATCTTTACGGTTCAGAGTATGGGATCTTCAGGGCAGAGTATGGTCTTTGGGTTTTATCAGACACTAGATTACTAAGGTCATTTCCTACTGTGTCTTGTGTATATAAGCTATTCCACTGATCCACCACTCTATTTCTTCACCAGTACCAGAGAGTTTGGATGATTACTACTTTATAGTACAGTCTGAGATCTGGTACAGCTATGGCCTCTCAGTTTTGGTACTCATCTAGTATAAATCAAGATTAACAAATAAGAAATAGTGTTTTGGGAGGTACTAGAATAGACAGCAAACAATGTAGTCTAATGGAAAGAACATTAGGTTGGGAAGAAACCTGGGTTCTAATACTGACTTCACAACTAACCTCTGTATATGTTAACAAATCAATGAACCTCTCTGAGTTGCAATAAAGACAATTACTCACAATTCTACAGCAACTAATAGTTTGCAAAGAAGTGATTTGTAAGATAAATAGTGATTAAGAAAATTATGAAATCATACCTGAAATAGCATATATTGAAATTGAGCTAAGTTAGTCTCGAGAAGACTCCAGTCTTAAAAATTTACTTTGGCAGGGAGTGCGGGGGAAGGGTAGTTAGGTGGGGCAGTGAGTAGATCACCAGCCCTGGAGTCAACAGGATCTGAGCTCAAATCCGGCCTCAGACACTTGACACACTTACTAGCTGTGTGACCTTGGGCAAGTCACTTAACCCCAATTGCCCTGCCCTCCCCCCTCCAAAAGAAAAAAAAATTTACTTTGAGGGCTTGGAAAAATGATATTCCAGAGGGCAAAGGAGCTAGGATTCAACCAAGAATCACCTATCTAGCAAAACTGAGTATAATCCATGATGGGGAAAAATGGATATTCAATGAGATAGAGGAATTTCATGCATTCTTGGGAAAAGACCAGAACTAAATGGAAAATCTGACTTTCAAATACAAGATTCAAGAGAAGCATGAAAAAGTAAACAGGAAAAAGAAATCATAAGGGACTTTAAAAATGTTAAACTGTTTACATTCCTACATGGGAAGATGATATTTGTAACTCCTAAGATGCTTCTCACTATTAGGGTAGTTAGGAGGAGTATATATAGACAGAGGGCACAGGTGTGAGTTGAATATGAAGGGATGATATCTAAAAAATAATATTAAGGGATGAGAGAGGAATGTACTGAGAGAAAGAGAAAGGGAGCAGTAGAATGGGTAAATTATTTCACATAAAAGAGGCAAGAAAAAGCTTTTACAGTGAAGGGAGAGGTGAGAGGGAGTGAGTGAACCTTACTCTCATCAGAATTGGCTCAAAGAGGGAATAACATACATACTCAATTGGGTACACAAATCTATCTTATCCCACAGGAAAGTAGGGGGGAAGGGGATAAAAGGGGAGTGGAATAGAAAAGAAGACAGAGTGGGGGAGGGAGTGGTTAGAAGCAAAACACTTGAGGAGAGACAGAGTGAAAGGAGAGAGAGAATGGAATAATTGGCAGGGTGGGGATAGGATGGTGGGAGATAAGAATCTTTTACAACATGACTATTATGGAAATGTTTTGCATGACTACACATATATAACCTATATTAAATTGCTTGCCTTCTCAATGAGTGTGGGAGGGAAGAGGGGAGAGAATTTGGAACTTAAAGTTTAAAAAATGAATGTTAAAACTTGTTTTTTATATATAACTGGAGATACATAAAATAATAAGTAAAAATTTTTAAAAAATGAGTATCAACTAGATAAGATATGCATTAGCCTAGAGATTTACAGCAAGCAGCCAATGTTTTTCTGGGCTTTGAATGAACTATCACATATTCACTATATATGTGGAATTCCAAAGTGTTATTATTTTTTTTAAAGTCTAATTAATGATTTTTACACCAGGTTAAGTTTAACCTAGAAAAAAAAAAAACAAGAAAAGGATGTTGAGTGACTTTGTTTTTGGAAAGGCCTGATAAACTTTTTATTGTTAACTGTTATTGCAACAATACGAGAAATAAAAATTACACTTAGTCCTAAGCTATGATTAATGAAACCTGCTATTTGAGGTAATTTGATAGTATTCTGAGTTCTGAATTCAGATAATTGTCTGAATTATTATTAAGACAGTAATCTACCATTTGGAAGAAATGTGAGGAGCTACTCAAAAGGAGTATGGGTGAATGCTATAGGTGAATGTCTGTGCCTGGGAAGGTTGAGGGAATAGCCATACAAAGCAATGGCAGGATCCTCTTGACTCAATATCCCCATTGTATTATTTCCTTTTTGAACAGGAATGCTTTCCATCTGGTTAGTCCTGCACCTGGCTGACACCCTGTGAATAATGTGGAGCTTTGCTACATATTTGGCTGTTTCAAAAAGTTAACCATGACTCTTATAATCAAATAGAACCAAGGATGCTTTATCCTGTTCTACCTATGTTCAGTTACTCTGTACCACAGGCTCAGACCCAGACAGGACTATGTCCTTGCTTCCTTTCATAACAAATCACTAATCATGGTAGGTAAAACTATAATATGTATGTGTACATGTATGTATTTTTGTACACACACGTTTTGTTGTTGCAGTGCTCCAGCACCTCTGAATTACTATAACGGGATGCAAGCGTAAGCTACCTTATTAGGCAGCCTACTCTGATATTCTTCCTATAGCTCTGTTTATAAGATTAGCTTGATAAACTTTGAACTGGTTTTCACCACATAAACTAATTATTCAAAGGTTAATTTGATTAAATTTTATCAGGTTTTTACTAGAGAATCTCCACAGGTAACCTGGAACATAGATTAAAGCTGAAGTGGAATATGGGACATCCTCACTGAAGATGGGAAAAGTCACCTGGAGAATGGCTGAAAAGGATATACACAGATGCTTGAGAGACACACAGGAAGTGCTTGCCAGAAACAGATCATGGACACTGCCAAAGCACTTGGCATTCCTAAAGCTACAGATATATTGGAATTTCTTTATCCACTCTATTATAATTTTGCCTGTTAGAGATTCGTTAATCTTACATTAGCTGTGTATAATTTCTTGAAGGACTGATAATGCTTTGGATTTGCTGGAAAATTATGAGATTATAAATAGTTTCAAAAGGGGAAAAACTGAAGGCTAAATTTTTGTGTATGACTATAACAGAATGCTGTAATAAGGGAAAATAATTCATTCCAACCCCATTCTGTTGAGACAGGGCCTTGCCTCAGGGGTCCCAAATTCCCCTCCAAAGAACTTTTAAATAATGCCTCACAACAAATTTTGGAGTGGCAGAACCCACAAAAGGATGGGGTAAAAGAATTTTCTAGCTCAACACAACTTAGAAGGTGGGCAGAAAAGATCTGCCACACTGAGGTGAGACTACAGTGCAGTCCAGAGCAGGCTGTGCCCCAGCACACAAACATCAAGCCTCGGAGGTGACTTAGTCAGTGGTGGCTTCTGAAGCTCTCAGCCCAAAGACGGTAAAGGGGTCAGGAGATTACAGGGGTCCTTTTGCTGGGACTGGCTTTCCTGCACTGCCCATACCTGAATCTAGGCCGTAGTCTCAGGGTAAAGAAGGAACACTAGCACACCAGTGGCTGCAAGGGAGTGAGACCCTGGTCATAGTTCCAAGGTAGAAAAGAGCGCTAGTGGTTGCTCATAGAACAGAGCATAGGCCAAGAGTAGTAAACACACTTCTCCTTATATCATACCAACATGGAAGAACTGAAAACTTACAGATCCCCAGAACTAGCTCTGAAGATAGCTGCACAAAACACTTGAAGCTTAGGACAGTGCCCCCTCTATACCTGGAGCAGAGCCCAACTTTAACAACATAAAGTTAAAAGTCAAGAAATAGGCTGGAAATCTGAACAAGTAACAAAAGATCCTGGCTACAGAAAGTTACTATGGTGACAGGAAAGATCAAAAGAAAAACTCAGAAGATAACAAAGTCAAAACTGCTACATGCAAAGTCTCAAAGAAAAATGTGAATTAGCCTCAAACCGCCCCCCCCCAATTCCTGGAAGAGTTCAAAAAGGATTATAAAAATCAAGGAAAAATTGAGAAAAGAAATGACAGTGATGCAAAAAACAAATCATAAAAGAGTCAACAGCTTGGTAAAGGAGCATAAAAAAATAGTGAAGAAAATAATACTTTAAAAAAGAGAATAGTTACTCAGCGCAGCAGCAGCCTTTCTTCCTCCACAGTGGTCAGATATGACCCCCTGACTCCTCAGCAACCATGTCAAAGGGACCCATGGTTCGCACTGATCTTGGCACCACTTACTCCTGTGTGGGAGTTTTCCAACATGGAAAAGTGGAGATCATTGCTAATAATCAAGGAAATAGAACCACGCCAAGCTACATCGCCTTCACTGACACAGAAAGTTTAATCGGTGATGCTGCAAAGAGTCAAGTTGCAATGAACCCCACCAGCAGCTTTTGATGCCAAACGTCTTACTGGTCGCAGATTTGATATAGTCAAACATGAAGCATTGACCTTTTACACTGGTGAATGATGCAGGCAAGCCTAAGGTCCAAGCGGGGTACAAAGAGGAGACCAAAAGTTTCTATCCGGAAGAAGTATCTTCTATGGTCTTGACCAAGATGAAAGAAATTGCTGAAGCTTACCTTGGGAAGACTGTCACAAATGCTGTGGTCATAGTACCAGTCTATTTCAATGATTCCCAAAGTCAGGCCAAAAAGGTGCTGGAACCATCGCTGGTCTCAACATGCTCCAAATCATCAACGAGCCAACTGCTCCTGCTATTGCTTACGGCTTGGACAAAAAGGTTGGTGCCAAGAGGAATGTGTTGATCTTTGACCTTGGCGGTGGTACTTCTGATGTCTCCATTCTTTTTTTGTTGTTGTTTATTACATAATGCTTTATTTCAGAGGCTGCAGGAAAAGGATGATAATGTGCTGTTCTTGGAACCAAGAAGACCTGGGTTCAAATTCTATCTCTGATGATGTCTTCATTCCTACCATTGAAGATGGCATCTTTGAGATCAAGTCCACAGCTGGGGACACCCACTTGACTGGGAAGGCCTTTGACAACCAAATGGTCAACCATTTCATTGCCAAGTTCAAGCAAAAGCACAAGAAGGACATCAGTGAGAACAAGTGGGCTGTTTGCCTTCTTTTCACCGCTTGTGAACATGTAAAGTGTACTCCACCTTTCAGTATCCAGGCCAGGATTGAGATTGACTCCCTTTATGAAGCTACTGACTTTTATACATCAATTACCCGAGCCTATTTCAAAGAGCTGATTGCTCATCTCTTACATGGCACACTGAACCCTGTGGAAAAGGCCTTAAGAGATGCCGAGCACGATAAATCCCAGATTCATGACATAGTCCTGGTGGGTGGTTCCACTCGAATCCCCAAAATCCAGAAGCTTCTGCAAGATTTCTTCAATGGCAAGGACTTCAACAAGAGTATCAATCCTGATGAGGCTGTCGCTTATGGTGCAGCTCCAGGCTGCCATTTTGTCTGGAGATAAATCTGAGAATGTGCAGGACTTGCTGCTGTTGGATGTCACTCCTCTTTCCTTTGGAACCGAAACTGCTGGTGGAGTTATGACCGTTCTGATCAAACGTAATACCGCCATCCCCACCAAGCAGACACAGACCTTTACCATCTATTCAGACAACCAGCCTGGTGTGCTTATTCAGGCTTATGAAGGTGAGAGAGCAATGACAAAGGATGACAACCTGCTTGGCAAATTTGAGCTCACAGGAATCCCCCCAGCATCCAGGGGTGTTCCTCAGATTGAAGTCACATTTGACACTGATGCAAATGGCATCCTCAATGTTTCTGCTGCGGATAAGAGCACAGACAAGGAGAACAAGATCACCATCACCAATGACAAAGGACGTCTGAGCAAAGAAGACACTGAGCGTGTGGTCCAGGAGGCTGAGAAATACAACGCTGAGGATGAGAAGCAGAGAGACAAGGTGTCTTCCAAGAATTCTCTGGAGTCTTACGCTTTCAACATGAAGGCCACCAGAGGATAAAAAACTGCAAGGCAAGATTGGGGATGAAGAGAAACAGATGATCCTTGACAAATGGAATGAAATAATCAACTGGCTGGATAAGAACCAGACTGCTGAGAAGGAAGAATCTGAGCATCCTCAGAAAGTATTGGAGAAGGTCTGCAACCCTATCATTACTAAGCTGCACCAGAGTGCAGGGGGCATGCCAGGAGGCATGCCTGGTGGGTTCCCAGGGGGTGAAGCAGCCCCATCTGGAGGTGCTTCTTCTGGACCCACCACTGAAGAGGTCGACTAAACACACCAGAAGAAAGAGCATTCCACGCATCTTTCCAAAAACTGAAGGACTCAAATTTGTAGCCAAGGCAGTAGCAGTTTAAAAGTAACATTTAAGCTACTGTGTAAATCTGGGCATTCTGAACACTTGAATGTGTGCAGAGGGAGAGAAATAAACAACGTTGCACTTTATCGGTACTGTAAATAAGTGGAAATGCAATTCTTGTCCTGGAGACAAAATCTATTTAAAATTGGCACCATAAAGAAATGAGAGAGGGAGCCAAGATGGCAGCTGGAAAGCTGGGACTAGCATGAGCTCCCCGCCGAGTCCCTCCAAAAACCTATAAAAAATGGCTCTGAACCAATTCTAGAACTGCAGAACCCACAAAATAGCAGAGGGAAGCAGGGCTCCAGCCCAGGACAGCCTGGATGGTCTCTGGGTGAGGTCTATCCTGCACGGAGCTGGGAGCAGAGCGGAGCGGAACAGAGCCCAGCGTGGGTGGCGCAGACCAACCAGACCAGGAGCCCGGTGGAGCGTGCCCTAGTGACCTGAATCAGTGAGCTGCAGCACTTACCAGACTTCTCAACCCACAAACACAAAAGACAACAGAGAAGGTTAGTGGGAAAAGCTGCTGGGGACAGAGTGAAAAAAGGAGTTTGTGGTTCAGCCACCGCCTCTGGGGCAGCAGAGGTGGGGCAGCTACAGAACTAAGGCTGCAGTTGCTTCTGGCCCCAGGCCCACCTGCTGGGAGGAATTAAGTGGCAGATCAGAGCAGGAGTGAAGAACCTGATGAAGATCTAAAGATCTAAGTCTGGTCCGGGTTGGGGGTTCTTGGGGAAGGAGGAGTGCTGGTGTGGCAGAGCTGGCACATCCCCCCAAGCTTGGAACATAGTTCTCTTAACTCTACAAGGAGTCATACCCCACTGAAAGACTCAAGGGTCAAGTTAGTTGGCTGGGAATATGGCCAGGCAGTGAAAACGTACCCAGATTCAGTCTCAGACTTTGGATTCTTTCTTTGGTGACAAAGAAGACCAAAACATACAGCCAGAAGAAGTCAACAAAGTCAAAGAGCCTACAACAAAAGCCTCCAAGAAAAACATGAACTGGTCGCAGGCCATGGAAGAGCTCAAAAAAGATTTGGAAAAGCAAGTTAGAGAAGTAGAGGAAAAATTGGGAAGAGAAATGAGAAGGATGCGAGAAAACCATGAAAAACAAGTCAATGACTTGCTAAAGGAGACCCAAAAAAAATACTGAAAAATATACTGAAGAAAACAACACCTTAAAAAATAGACTAACCCAAATAGCAAAAGAGCTCCAAAAAGCCAATGAGAAGAAGAATGCCTTGAAAGGCAGAATTAGCCAAATGGAAAAGGAGGTCCAAAAGACCACTGAAGAAAACACTACCTTAAAAATTAGATTGGAGCAAGTGGAAGCTAGTGACTTGATGAGAAATCAAGATACTATAAAACAGAACCAAAGGAATGAAAAAGTGGAAGACAATGTGAAATATCTCATTGGAAAAACCACTGACCTGGAAGATAGATCCAGGAGAGACAATTTAAAAATTATTGGACTACCTGAAAGCCATGATCAAAAAAAGAGCCTAGATATCATCTTTCAAGAAATCATCAAGAAGAACTGCCCTGATATTCTAGAGCCAGAGGGTAAAATAGAAATTGAAAGAATCCATAGATCACCTCCTCAAATAGATCCCAAAAAGAAATCTCCTAGGAATGTTGTCGCCAAATTCCAGAGCTCCCAGATCAAGGAGAAAATACTGCAAGCAGCAAGAAAGAAACAATTTGAGTATTGTGGAAACACAATCAGAATAACCCAAGATCTGGCAGCTTCTACATTAAGAGATCAAAGGGCTTGGAATATGATATTCCAGAGGTCAATGGAGCTAGGATTAAAACCAAGAATCACCTACCCAGCAAAACTGAGTATCATGCTCCAAGGCAAAATATGGACTTTCAAGCTTTCTCAGTGAAAAGACCAGAGTGGAATAGAAAATTTGACTTGCAAACACAAGAATCAAGAGAAGCATAAAAAGGTAAACAAGTAAGAGAAATCATAAGGGACTTACTAAAGTTGAACTGTTTTGTTTACATTCCTACATGGAAAGATAACGTATGTAATTCATGAGACCTCAGTATTAGGGTAGCTGAAGGGAATATACATATATATAGACAGAGGGCACAGGGTGAATTGAATATGGAGGGATGATATCTAAAAAAAATCAAATTAAGGGATAAGAGAGGAATATGTTGAGAGAGGCAGAAAGGGAGAGATAGAATGGGGTAAATTATCTCATATAAAAGTGGCAAGAAAAAGAAGTTCTATTGGAAGGGAAGAGGGGGCAGGTGAGGGGAAATGAGTGAATCTTACTCTCATCGGATTTGACTTGAGGAGGGAATAACATACATACTCAATTGGGTATCTTACCCCACAGGAAAGGAGGAGGAAGGGGATAAAAAAGGGGGGATGATAGAAGGGAGGGCAGATGGGGGAGGAGGTAATCAAAAGCAAACACTTTTGAAAAGGGACAGGGTCAAGGGAGAAAATTCAATAAAGAAGAACAGGACAGGAGGGAGCAAAATATATTTAGTCTTTCACACATGAGTATTGTGGAAGGGTTTTACATAATGATACACATGTGGCCTATGTTGAATTGTGAGCCTTCTTAGGGAGAGTGGGTGGGGAGGGAAGAGGTGAGAGAATTTGGAACTCAAAGTTTTAAAAGCAGATGATCAAAAAAAACAAGTTGTTTTTGCATGCAACTAGGAAATAAGATACACAGGCAATGGGACATAGAAATCTATCTTGACCTACAAGAAAGTAAGGGAAAAAGGGATGGGGTGGAGTGGGGTGACAGAAGGGAGGGCTGACTGGGGAACGGGGCAATCAGAATATATGCCATCTTGGAGTGGGGGGAGGGTAGAAATGGGGAGAAAATTTGTAATTCAAAGTCTTGTGGAAATCAATGCTGAAAACTAAAAATATTAAATAGATAAGAAAAAATTAAAAAAAAAATTAAAACACAACAACAATGATGACAAAAAGAAATTAAAATACCAAGAAACCTGAGGAAGAATCACCCAAGATTTAGTGGTTACCACTATAAAGGAGCAGAAATACACAAAACACGAATCCCAGAGAATAACTATAAAACATCTACACACAAACCCTCGAAGAAAATCACAGCTTGGGCAGAGATTCAAGTAGCATTTCTAGAAGAGATGAAGTGTTTAAAAAAAAGTTTGAAATGTTTTTATCAGTGAAATTCAAGCTCTAGAGGAAAAAATTAGAAAAGAAATGAGAGCATCATAAGAAAGAATTGGAAAAGGAATTAACAGGTTAGAATAAGAGGTACAAGCAACAAACTCCCTGAAAATTAGAATGTACTAAACAGAAGCCAATAACTCCATGAAGCAATAAGAAATAGTTAAAATACTGAAAAATTAATCTAAAGTAGCTCATAGCAGAAATAACTGCCTTGGAAAAGAAATGAAATAGAAAAAAAAATTAAGAAATCACTGGACTAGCATGACCAGGAAAAGAGCTTATTATTCATCATATCTCAAGAAATCTAGAAATCAAACTACCAAATCTCTTAGAACAAGAGAGCAAAGAATAAATTAAAATAATTTACTGATCTCCTCCTGAAAGAACCTCCAAAATGAAAGCTCTAGGAACACCATAGCCAAAATTCAGTGTTTCCAGGTCCAAGAAAAAATACTGCAAGCAGCCAGAAAAAAAATATTCAAGTACCAAGGAGTCACAGTCAGAGCCACATACAATTTAGCAGCCATCACCATAAAAAAGTGGAAAACTTAGAATATGATAGTCCAGATGGAAAAGGATTTGGGCTTATAGCCAAGAATGATTTATTTAGCAAAAGTGAGGAACAACTCTTTAGGTGGTGACAAAGCACTACCAACTAAGGGAGTGCCTATGAATTGGAGAATAGTCAAAAACAAATTACAGTATACGAATGTGACCAATTAGGAGACAAGTGCAATAGTCTAGGCAAGAGTCAGTGAAGTCCTGAACTAAAGTGCTGTGGGAGAAGAGACAAGGAGTTGGACAGGAGATATTTTGTGGAGGTAGAAATGACCAGATTGTGCTATAAGAAATGATGGGTATGTTTTCAGGGAGGATTTGTATGAATGGATACAGACAGAAGTGAAGAACTAGAAGAATAACTGTAAAAATGACAATGTTGTAAAAACAAAAAAATTCTGAGAGCCTTAAGAACTCTGATGAATGCAATGACAAAGCATGATTCCAGAGGACTCAGGAAGAAATATGCTGCCCACTTCCTGACAGAGAGGTGATGTACTTAGGGTTCAGACTTAGATACATTTTTCTGGACAGGGCCAATGTGGGAATGTTTTATTTTTTGCCTGAATATGCATATTATAAAAGTTATTTTTCTTTATATTTCCTAAGGAGGAAGAAGGTGAGAGGTATAGAAAATAAATTGAAAAAGTGAAAAGCCTAAAAAAAAGAAGAAAATGTGACCTATCTCCTAAGAAAAACAACTGGTATGGAAAATAGATTGAGGAAAGATAATTTAATAATCATTCAACTACCTGAAAAGCCATGAACAGAAAGAGACTAAACATCCTATTTCAAGAAATTACACAGGAAAACTCCGAAGAATCTTGTAGTCAAAATCCAAAGCTCCTAGGTCAAGGTAAAAATACTGGAAGTAGCCAGAAAGAAAGAATTAAAAAACTGAGAAGCAACAATTAGGATCACACAAGACTTATCAGCCATCACCACAAAGACATAGAGGGCTTGGAATGTGATATTCCAGAAAGCAAAGAATCTAGAATTACAGTAAAAAATAACCCATACGGCAAAACTGAGTATAATGTTAACAAGGGAAAAAAATGAACATTTAATGAAATAGAAGACTTTCAAGCATTCCTGATGAAAAGACCAGAGCTGAAAATAAAATGTGAGCCTCAAACACAGCACTCAAAGAGAAGTATAAAAAGGTAAAGATGAGAGGGAATTCATAAAAGTTTACATTCTTATATGAGGAAAGGATACATGTAATCTCTAAGAAAATTTATGATCACTAGGGCTCTTAAAGAGCCCTAGTTTAATTAGACAGAGGGTCTAGAGGGTGACTATTATGTTAGGCGGATCAAAAGAAGAAAGGGTAGGGAAGAGAAAGAATGGGGAAAATTACTGCACATAAAACGTGGTAAACAAGGAAGAGTTTATACAGTGGAAGGGACAGTGGTGAGGAATGTCACTTTGATCTGAACTGGTTAAAGGAGGGAAGAATAAACACACACACACACACATACACTTGGGTGCAGAAATTCATCTTATCCAACAGGTAAGTATGAGGGAGAGGGGTTAAGAGAAATGGGGAGTGGAGTAGATAAGAGGAAAGAGTAAGACAGGTAGTGAACAGAATCAAAACAGACTCTTGAGGTGAGGACTGGATCAAAAAGAAGGCTAAGTATAAGAAAACAGAATGGAGAGAAATATAGTCAGCAATCATAACAGGGAATATGAACAGGAAGAACTCACCCATAAAATTGAAGAAGACAGAATGACACAGATTCAAATTCTTGAAGGAAAAGTTAAATGAGTTACAGAAGGAAAAAGACAGTAAAATATTATTGAAAGATCCTCAATTTATGCCTCTCAAATCTAGATATATAGCCATTAAAAATCAATAAGGTGATTAGAATTTTAGAAAAGCTAGATATGATAGTCTTCTGTAGAATACTGGATGAGAATAGAAAGGAGTATACCTATTTCTCAGTTGTGTACGGTATCTGTATAAAATAACCATGGGCTAGGCCATAAAAATCTCCCCAAAATGCAGAAAAGCAGAAATATTGAATGCATCTTTTTCTGAACATGATGCAATACAAACTACATTCGATAAAGGGCCTGTGAAACATAGATTAGAAATCCTGAAAAACCAGAGGCAAGATTAACAAAATTAAAAATAAAACCATTGAACTAATAAATAGAAGTAGGAGCTGGTTTTATGGAAAAATAAAAAACTAATAAAACAGATAAACCATTACCTAATTTGATTTTAAAAAAAGAAAACAAGATTACCAGTATCAAAAATGAAAAAACAAAACAAAACCAAACCAAAAACTGAATTCACAACCTATCAAGAGGAAATTTAATACCTAAATCAGGAAAAGTCAAAACAGAAAAAGAAAATTATAGACCAATTTGCCTAATGTATACTGATGCAAAAGTCTTAAATAAAATACTAATAAGGAGATTAGAGCAATATACCACAAATATCACACACAATGAACAGGCTAGATTTATATGAGGAATGCAGGGGTGGTTCCGTATCAGGAAAACTATAAGCATAACTGACCATTATCAATAACAAAAACATCAAAAACCACACAATTATCTCAATCATAGGTGCAAATATTATTTGTAATTGGGATAAGCTACAAGCCTTTCCAGTAAGATCAGGAGTGAAGCAATGATGTCCATTATCACTACTGCTATTCAATATTGCACTAGAAATGTTAGCTATATCATTAAGAAAAAGAATTGACGGAATGAGTATGGGCAAAGAGGAAAAATACTACTCCTTTATGGAGATATGATGGTTTACCTAAAGAATCAACCAAAAAATTAATAAAAATAATTAAAGACTTTAGCAAAGTTGCAGAATATAAAATAAACCCACACAAATCATATTACCACAAAGTTCATCAGGAAGAAATCTGTAGTTATTTTAAATGGAATTTCTCTTTCTACCCCTTCCAATAACAAATGATATTTGCTCTTAGTTTTAGATAGATATTACTTAGCATTTTAAGGAAACCTCCATTTATTCCTGTGTTTTTAGTATTTTTAACAGGAATAGGTGTATTTTTGTCAACAGCTTTTTCTGCACCAATTGATAAACTGATAAAATTGATGAAAGGATATGAACAGGCAGTTTTCAGATGAAGGAATCAAAGCTATCTATAGTCATATGGAACAAAGCTCTATATCACCATTGATTGGAAGAATACAAATTAAACAATTCTGAGGTACCACCTCACACTTATCAGACTGGCTAATATGACAGAAAAGAAGAATGACAAATGCTGGAGTAGATGTGGGAAAAATTGGGACAGTAATGCACTGTTGGTAGAGTTGTGAACTGATCCAACCATTGTGGAAAGCATTTTGGAACTATGCACAAAAAGGCTATAAAAACTATGTGTACTCTTTGACTCAGCAATACCACTACTAGGTTTGTATCCCAAAGAGATTAAAAAAAAAAAAAAGGAAAAGGACCTCTATGTGCAAAAATATTTATAGCAGCTCTTTTTGTGGTGGCAAAGAATTGGAAACTGAGGGGATGTCCATCAATTGGGGAAAGGCTAAACAAGTTGTGGTATATGAATGTGATGGAATACTATTATGTTGCCAGAAATGATGAAGGGTGTTGGTTTCAGAAAAACCTGGGAAACTTGTATAACCTGATGGAATGTGAAGTAAGCAGAACCAGGAAAACAATCTATACCAAAAAAGCAAATTATAAAGATAATCAACTCTGAAAGCTTTAGTACCTGATCAACACAATGACCCACAATTCCAAATGACTCATGATGAAACATACTATCCACCTCCAGATATAGAATTGATAGGCTCAAGTGAGCAGACTGAAGAAATGTTGTTTTCCTCTCTTTTTCTTACTTTTTTTGGGAAACATGGCTAATGCAGAATTTTTTTTTCTGATTATGCATATTTGTAATAGGTCTTATTTTTCTTTCATTTTCACTGGGTGAAGGAGGGGAGAGGAGGAGGCAGAGAATTTGGAACAGAAAAAAAATATAAAAGGCTTTGTGTTTTTAAAAAATATTAAAACAACAGACCATACTACCAAATAGGTAGCAATATGGCCTAACAAGAATAAGGTTTAGAAACAGTACCTTAGAATTTAGGTATCTACAGCCAATTAAGTGAAGAACATAAAATCAGTGAATCAAACTATATTTTAAAACACTTTCTGATAAGAGAAATGAATCCTGTGATTCATTATGAGAATTCATTAAGGGTACTCAAACAGGAGGGCAGTTTGAAAAAGCGTTATTTCAAACTAAAGAATCCTTTGGAAAATCAGAACTCAACAAATTTCCAGCTTCAGGAAATTATGAATTCTAAGGCAGTCAGAGAACTCTTAAGATGATATTTCTATAGTCAGTTAAAGTTAGGAACAGAACTAGAAACTTCCATTCAGCATGATATTGAATATCAGTATTTTCTATCAAGTAACCTATTCAGAGAAGAAATGTGAAGGACTTTCAGAATGAAATTTTATTAACAAAAAAAAAAAATTAACGGAGAAAATGATTTATTAAAATCACATATGTCTAGAGGACAGGGAATCAGAATTGTGTGCATTCACGATGTCATGATACTTCAGCGTATGTTTACACAATACTTTTTTGTTATGATAATAAAAATGACAATAAAGGACAAACAAAACTTTTGTTTGCCTCACTAGCATTACTCTAATGTGCTATCCTGACAATTTTATTGTGGTATAAAGGTATCCTTAAGTTCCTGAAAGACATTACAGGGAAGTATAAGTTTTTGCAAATTCTATCAACTGGAAAAACTTTCAGTATTGCCCCATCAACAGCTTGTATCTGTAGTTAAAGGGACAGCCTAGAGAAAGGATTACTACTACAAAACTGGCCACTAGGTGATGAATTTTTAAGTCACAGGAATTCATGAAGGCTGTCTACTAAGTATGGAGAGACTACAACCCATGTTGGGAAACAGTATACATGCTACAGAAATGAAATGGCATGTTTTGAAATACTGATGTGGGTTTCTAGTAACTAGAGAGGCAGGAAAGACACAGGGATACAAAAATAAATAATAGCTGTATTTACAAGAGATTTGAAGTACACAAGATGCTCTATGTGCATTATCTCTTTGACTAGTCCAATAATCCTAGCAACAAGATCAGCTTCTGAAAATCTGACATATGTTTTAAGACATGTTATTTCACATAACTACAGATACATTTTTACTTCCACATTAATTCAACTAGTGTGAGATTTGGGGACCAGAGCCTGACAGGAAGCTGATTAAAAGAGGATGATGATAAAACAGTTGTTTTAAGGATAGAAGAGGAAGGGTATTGGACTAAGATTTCAGCTGTTGTTAAAAAGTTTACTGACTCTAGAAAAATATGTTAAGTTTTAAAAATGAAATAAAAACAACAGACAAGTATGATTAATCTCAGCAAAGAAGAACAAGCAACAAATCTGTGGTTAAACATAAGAAATAGATATAATTGATGAGAATTCAAATAATAAAAACATTACAGTATACGTGATAGCAATTAGCTAGAGGTATGCTATCATAAGATACATTTCATTTATCAACAAAGGGGTATCTACATTTTCTAGGTCTCACAAATATTTCATTTTTATTTAGACTTTCATGACTTGAATTCTGGTGCTTTTTCAAAAAGGGGTCTAAATAAGTCTACTTGGCATGCTGGGAAGTATATGCTTATCTCCTAATATACTTGGAGACTATCTTCTAAATTGCTCTTTACATTAGTTCCTAATCCCACCTTCTCAAGAATAATTAATCTGTTTAATCAGTGTCCTTTCACCATTCATATTCACTCAGTCTGCATATCATCTTATACATTTTAGCCTTTAAAAAAAATCTAGAAGTTATTTTAACTATGGATATGTGTCACTTCAAGAAAGGATCAACATCTTAAGGGCAGGCATCTCTTCCTCCAAGATACTTGCAAAGAAGTAAGAATAAAAAAGTGCCCAATAAATGCTTATTCCCATTATTTAAAATCCTCAAAATCTGATAAGAATTAAGATTACAAAGATGAAATCATTTCAGTATATAATTTAAATTATATATATCAAAATACTTGTATGTGGACTGACCATGTTCTCCGGTCATTCTCGATTACCCTCTAGAACAAATTTAGTTTTGATCTTTGACTTCAAAGCTTTCTGGCTTATTATCCTCACATTACCTCACATTATAAGATCACAGTTCCCACTCCATCTTAAATCTCCAATATGATCTAACAGTAGTGTCCTGCATCAGGCCTTTGTCACTACTGCCTACTATAGATGGAAATAAAAATGTTCTCCCTGTACCACAACCCAGTTTTTTTTTATGTAATTAGTCCATTTAATTGAATTGTCAACAATCTACTTAACTATGAAAGGAATTTACAACTCTGGAGTTTCTGTGATCAAGTACAGTGATAGACTAGGAGCCACTTGTTTTTTTCCTTATCACAATGAGGAAAGAAACTAACTCTCTCTCTCTCTCTCTCTCTCTCTCTCTCTCTCTCTCTCTCATATTTTAGGGAAAAAACCATGAGACATTCACATTTCCTTGCTAATAGTGTAAGGTTTGTACCTGTTTTCTTTGCCATTCTGAATCACCGAATGTCTATCTGCAGTCGTCCTTTCACTACAAACATAAGTATTTCGTCGTGTCATCCCACCAGATGTTGAATTATTCTAAAAGTAAGAACAGCATTTATTTTCTTACAAAGAAAAGCTCAATTTATTAATGCAGATGTTATAAGAATATTAATCGCTAAAGAAATTATTTCTCTTGTTTTTCACTACAATATGATGCTCCCAACAGCACACTCTAAATGCTACAGAATTATCTTTCTCAGTTACCTGCTCAGCAGACAAAGTACAACAGAAGAATAAATGAAAATCTGTTTATAAAATCTGAATCTTTAATCTTTAAAAAAATCTTTAAAGAAAATCAGGTATAAGATATTAAAAGTAAAGCCAAAAAGAACCTTGAAACATGAATGACAAATTTACAATTAAATATATTCAATGATAATGTAAAATCAACTGTTTCTAAGTAAATGAGAACTACAGATTGGAGAGAAAATTTGAGATCACACAGTCCAATTCCTTCATTTTACACATGGGGAAACTGAGGCCCCAAGAGAGGTCACACGATACCCTATTTATTTTTTTGGAGGGGGGAAGGGTTAATCGGGCAATTGGGTTCTTAAGTGACTTGCCCAAGGTCACACAGCTAGTAAGTGTGTCAATGTCTGAGGCTGGATTTGAACTCAGGTCCTTCTGACTCCAGGGCTAGTGCTCTACTCACTGTGCCACCTAACTACCCCCATACAATGCTTTAGAAGAGTATTACTATTTTCCTTTATTGAACAATAACTAGTCCATTACTATTACCCTACTAAAAAGTGCCCCCAATAATTTACACACAGAGCCCCAATATCACCCAGGTGACACAATGTAATATAACTGGTAAAAGCCACAATCATCAATGAACATTCATGCATTATTGAAAAAAGGAGGAAAATGAAAAGGCAAATATAAGAACAAGTAGACATTTCTTAAAATAAAAGCACCTTTCATTAAATAGTAAGTGGGTGAGTTTTGAGTTGGTATCACCTTATCTGGTGCTATGCTTACTTAAGCAGGAAGGTACTGAATATAACTTTCTAATGACTAAAACATGAATGGGAGAAATAAAAAGAAATAAAAATAATGGTCAATTTTATCTCTCTGCAAAGAATTAAATATGGAGAGTCAATTCTACCATGGAAGCATTTTCCAGAGAACTGGAGAGTATGAAAGAAGGCAGTTAGTAAGTATAATTAGGGCAGTTTCTTTAAGTCACTGCTTCTCTCTAAGATTTATTCTCCACATCTACAAAACTAGGGAATTGGATTAGACATTCTCTAAGGACATTTCCAACTGTAATAGTCAATGAAAATTCTCAAACTTTTGTGACTATCAATAAAATTAAATGGACTATTAACATAATAAGCTATAGGTGTAAGGAGATGGAAGCAAAAGTTTAAAAAACTGGGTAAAGTTCAGAATAAACTTGAAAAACCAGTATGACTTCAGGAAACTCGCTAGGCTTTATTCCCAGCAGGAATAAAAACAGTATCTCAAAACTAAAAATAAGAGATACTCTAACATTCATCTTACTAACCTTTTGAAGCCACACTAGCCTGCTACAGAAACAGCAGTACATGGTTTTATGTTATTGTTTAAACATCTCAGCTGTGTCCAACTCTATGTGACCCCATTTGGGATTTCTCTTGGCCAAGATACTGGAGTGGATTGCTATTTCCTTCTCCAGATCATTTTACAGAGGAGGTAACTGACACAAACAGGATGAGGCGATTTGCCCAGGTTCACACAGTTACTAAGAGTAGTAAGTTTCTGAGGCCAGATTTGAACTCAGGAAGATGAGTCTTCCTGACTCCCTGACTCTATCCACCACGCCACCTAGCTGCCTACAGGGTTACAAAGTGAACCTTTCTGACAGCTTACTAAATGTTACAGGTTCTTAACCTCTCTCAGTCTCACTTTCAAATGATGCATTTGGACTAGATGATCCCAAAAGACCCTTCCAGTTCTAAACCTAGAAACCTAGAAACTTAGGAAATCAACCCACAAAGGCAAAGTGATTTGCCAAAGTTACACAGAAAGTACTAGAAATAAGACTGGAATCCAGTGCCCATGTATGCAACCCCAAACTTGTTTCCACTACACTACTACGCTGCCTCTGTGACAGCTAAAGGATAACTGTTGTTATGCTAGATGAACAAAAACAGAATTCATTTATAGACAAAAATCTTAATGTTCTAAACAGGTATTTAAACTCTCCTCACCAAAAAACAAAATAAAGCATCACCATTGAACAAACATGACTTACGCTAGGAATAGTGGCACTTTTCTTTCGTTCAGGAATATCTGCCTTATTTGGATTATTTGCATTACCCAGCATGGGACTAGCTGGTGCTAATCCCTTTCCTCCAACAGCACTACTGCTAGATTTCCTTGGCTGAATTCCTTCCTCCTTGAGATCGTTATCTGTAGTGCTGGTCTGACTCCTTTTGGGATATGCCACAACTGGAGGAATGGATGGTCCAGCTAAAATAAAGAATTTTTGTTTCAAGTTAGAATAGATTTTTCTACTATTGACTTGCTGAAAACAGAGTATTTAACAAGCAGGGCAAGAAAGTGCTATTTAAAAGGAAAAAAAAAAGATAATGCAGTAAAATCCTCTACGAAGTTCCCCCTGAAACATAATTTTTCCATAAATAAATCTAAATTGTTAGATGGCATCTACTTGTTCATAATTTTCCATTTCCTTTAAAAGATCTCACAATTAACAAGTTTTTGGTAGCTGTCCTTTGGAAAACATCTTGGGAGGATGTTACTGTAGTCATAACAAATCAACTATGCTAATGATGCACACAAAATCATGCAGAAGCAATGGGTTCACCTTGGAAATTTGACTGAATTACATCCTTTTTTGTACAAGAGAGGCCTTCACCTTTTGGAACAGAATAGTATTACACAATTACAAAACATTTCCTTCAAGTTGTCTCAAAATTCACCTTGAATTCAACCATGTAATGCAATGAAATTATGGCTCACCAAAGCAGGAAAAGGCATAGAAGGAGCCAGTGCCCACTTAAGCAGTAGAATCCAAAATTCAAACAATTTGGAAAATTAATCATTCCAATTTTATGGAGGTGAAAAATAAAAATGTATGACCACACTTCGAAAGGCAGCATGATGTAATAGATTTGGGTGAACTGGATTCATATCCTGGCTTTGATATTTAATAGTTGTGTGACCGTGACCAGTTATTCAAACTTTAAGGCTCCGATTCCTTATCTATAAAAATAGGGATAATATAATACCCCTTTTACATGTCTGTTTTAAGAAAAGTACTTTGTAAATCTTAGAGCACTATATAAATTTATATAATTCTTTATTTAGTGTAAGGAGTATTTAGAGTCTGTAGCTATGAGAAAAACAACATGGCTCTTGTCTTTAGAGAATTTAAATCAAGAATATTTTAGTTGGGGTAGGCAGGTGGTGCAGTGAGTAGAGCACGGGCCCTGGAGTCAGGAGGACCTGAGCTCAAATCCGGCCTCAGACACTTGACACACTTACTAGCTGTGTGACTTTGGGCAAATCACTTAACCCCAACTGCCCTGCCTTCCCCCTGCAAAAAAAAAAAAAAGGAAAAATCAAAGAATATTTGAGTTGAACTAAGTGAATAAAGGGTTTTGCTGGGAAAGCACTGGGAAAGTTTGGTAGTTTCAAAACAACAAAAAAACTAGTAAAATACTGCTAAAACTTGAAGTACTGGTGACACTGTACTTGGCTCAAAATGTTTTGTCTTTTCTTTTCCATATCTGAAGAGGCATAATATCACCTTAAACATCTAATTTTCAGGTAATTATTAATTTGTTTCAAAACTATGACATTTTTCATTTGGTAAAAAGATAGCCAAGTCTGGTTTTACTTCAGATTATGAATGGCAAAGATAAATATGCTCAAATTAATGCAAAAATTAGAAGCTTGGAGTAAACTATAAAGTTTAGGTTGTAACAAACCAGTAAAAGCTTATATGCATCACTACCTTTTATGACAGTATTTTTGATAATTTTAGCCACTGAATTATATCCACCAGGAATATTTAACTAGGTTTCAGCATAAACTAATGTTTTAAGGAATATGAATTTTCATTTCATACAAAATAAATATTTGTTTTTAGAAACTGGTACAATAAAAAAAAATCTGCTCTGACACTTGCCTATGAGCACTCAGTCATTAGGCTAGATGTTTATTTTAAAGTGTAACTGTACGTCAAACAAACTCTAACTCCCATGGCTTAGGGGCTTTTTGGTTCATTTGTTTTTAAGGCTCAACTCCTTTGGACTGGACTCCACCAAGTCCCAGGAATCTCACAGCAGGAAACTCATCATCTGTCTGGTACTTCCACCCTATCAGAACCCTTACCACCCTCTGCCCTTCTGATGGGAAGGCTGGAGGGTACTCCATCCCCTTTTCCGTTCTTTTTGTTTGTTGTCTTCTCCCTTTTGATTGTGAGTGGGTTGTGAGCAAGGACTATCATTCTTTTTCATATCTGTATCCCTAGCATTTAGCACAGTGCCTGGCACATAGCTGGTGCTTAACAAACGTTTACTGACTGAATGGCTGATCCTTTCCACCCTATGAGCCAGAAACACCAAAACTCCTAAAGGCCTACCTTCTTTTCTCAGCTTATGAATATCCCTACGCTCTGGGAAGCAACTGTACAGAGGAGCAGACTGAATTTTGTTAACTTCCTATTTAGTTTTGTTTCAAAACATTCTTATGTGATATTCCAAAAGCTCCATGAAGGTAGGAACTATATTATTATAAAATTATATAATAAAAACTAGATTAAGAAACCTCCTCAAGATGAAAAGAGAAAATGATATAGCGGGAAGAACACTGGACTATCAATCATGAGCATGGTTCAGGTGCTGGGTTTGCCACCAACCTTACTGCTGTCCTTGGGAGGATCACTTCACTACTTAGATATTTTTTCTTTTAAAAGTGAAGAGGTTGTGTCAGAAGATCTTCTAAGATCCGTCTAAGTCCTAATCCAATTTAGCAAACATTTAGTCAATGCCTGCTTAGATGCTAGAGATACAAACTGTCTATACAACACGTACCTAGCTCTTGAGATGCTTACAATTTGATTAACTATGATGTCACGAAGAGTGTAGTGAGCACAAAGGAGAGATAAAAGTGCTATGAAAATTTGGGGGAGGGAGAGATCACTTTCACCTGTGAGGCAGGTTCAGTTAGCTTTATGAAAGAGGTAGCACTTGAGGGAGTCAATGAAGGAAGAGACAGACTCCAAAAGATTGGGAAGTAGAAGCGATCAATCTCGTAATAGAAAAATAACCAAGCCAGAAAAAGAAGAGAGACTCAAAACAAGAATGGAACATAGAGAGCTGCCCTGTTTGGCTAGAATGTATATAAAATATATGAAGGGGGAGTGGTGGAAGATACAGCTGAAAAGGTATGTGGCTCACAAGTTTTATCTTAGTTGGTAAGCAATTTGGAACCAATGACATGCCATGATGAAGGGCAGGGGGAAGTGATGCTGGAGAGAAGATACAAAATTCAGACTCACTCTATGATTCTGGTGAAGGTTTAACCCCAAGGAACAAGACCAGGGAGAAAATGTCCAAATCCTTACAAAAAACTTTCATGTCCTTATAAGGTGATGAGTGATATTTTTACTGCATTTAGTCAAGGAAGTTGCATATACATTATAGTTTGACCTTTTTTTGGAGGAGGAAAGGGATAGGGGAGATACTTTACAGTCTTCAGATACCTATACGATGATTTTTTTTTTGAGGGAGAAGGGCAGGGCAATTGGGGTTAAGTGACTTGCCCAAGGTCACACAGCTAGTAAGTGTCAAGTATCTGAGGCTGGATTTGAACTCAGGTCCTCCTGACTCCAGGGCCGGTGCTCTACTCACTTCGCCACCTAGCTGCCCCGCCCCCATACAATGATTTCTTTCAGTATCATTAAAAGTATCAATTAACTGCCTCTTTGCTCACAGGGCAATGTTAAGACACTATAAAAATCAACTGAAATAGATTTGGTCCCTTTCTTTCAGGAACTAAGACTCTGAAAACACTGACAAAGGTAGGCACAGAAAGACAGCACTCTATATGAGGGCAAGATATTAAACAAAAATTCTTTTTATCAAATACAATCTTCTGAACTCCAGTCCTGAATAATCAAGAGTTGAGATTTCAAACTGGATGTCCTGAAGGCACGTCAAACTCAGCGGGTCCAAAACAGAAACCATCTTTCCCTCAAAATCCTTTTTTCTAATGACCTTCTCCTTTTCTGTTAAAATCCTTTTGTTCACCCAGATTTACAACCTGTGAGGCACACTCAAATCTTCATTTTCCTCACCGAACACATCCAAACAACTGACAATGTCTGTGGCATCTATCCTCTTCTTTACTCTGACACAGCCACCACTTTAATTCAGGCCTACATCACTTCTCAAATGTATATGTATATGAGTCTATGTCTATATGCCCGAGAGGTAATATACATGAATACACACATATAAATAGAATTATGAGATCACATAATAATATATAATATTAATAAAATAGCTGTTTTAATAAAGATATAATACAGTCTCTATCCCTAAAGGTGTTTCTCTTTCCAAACCATCCTCCACACAGCTATCAAAGTAATATTCCTAAAACACAGATCTGACTGTTACTCCTCTGTTCACTAACACCAGCAACTCTCTATTATCTTCTAGGAGCAAACACAAACTTCTCCAGCATTTAGAGACCTTCACAAACTGGCTCCAGGCTGCCTTTCCAGGCTTATTATATGTTACGTCTATCCACATGCATTCTAGTTCAGCCAAAGTAATCTTCTTGCTGTTCTTCACATACAACATTGCACCCCCCTCTTGGTGCCTCTGAAAAGGCATTCCTCGTGCCAATTCCTCTGACTCAGGATCCTTAATTTCCTTCAAAGCTCAACTGCTATGAAACCTCTTTTATGAGGACAGTTCCTGATCATCTGCTTTCCACAAAATTAACCTCTTTTCATTTGCATTATTGCTATGTATATGTCATCTTCCTCACTGGGCTCAGAAGCCAGTGCCTCGTATACAGTAGCTGCTTGAAAAATGCTGGATGATTTATGCTGTGAAAACAGATGTCTCAGAAAGGAGGTGGTTTTTGGAAAAGTTATACATTAAACCAGGGAGGAGCAGCCATACACTTGACCTCTCGATATTCTAGGGAGATTTCTTCCATGGTTAAGTCTACATAGCTTAAGCAGAACAACCAGCCAGACATACAAATAGCTGAGTCATTCAGAAATCGAGCCCAGCTGCTCTGCCTGTAAGCATTATATAGAACTTCTACTCACATACTTCAAATCTCTTTAATTTCATCAGTGCAGGTATTCTGTCTACTGACAGAGAGATTGCAGTTCCTTCACGAGTTAGTAGACAGCGTTCCTGATTGCTGTGGCTGAAAAAAATTAGGATGGGTGTCCAACCCTATAATGAAATGCCTCACAGCTTGCCTAGGTTGATCTTAGATAGCAGGCACAACGTCTGCTGCTGTGCCCAAATTTAAGACAGGAACCTACCAGAGCATCAGCTGCACTGGGACAGCCTTTGAGAATTTCATGCCACATCAGGACATTAGTAGGACACACAAGAACTCACAAAAAAAGAAAAAGGCACCGGGCTAGGTAGTGAGGTACAGACTTTGTGTCATTTTATATGGCCACTGGTCATAATCAGTCTTCCTATTTAAAAAGGAAACCAAAGACATCGTTCGCTATTATCACTCACCATGATCACTGTATCGCCTTTGCTTCTGGCTTGAAGAAATGCTCCTTTGGACTTTGTGGTGAGGAGATTGTCCCGTGCTATTATTAAGATCACTGCTTGGCCTAACCTTAGCAAGTGAAAGATTGCTGCTGGAACTTGAATCACTAGCATCCAGCTAGGAAAAAATTGAAAAAGGACAACATACATACAAACACAAATGATTTATTAAAATATAAACGTGAACCTCACGTAATAGAGCTATTTTAGTGTGATGTTTAAATTATAGCTGAAAATTCAAGGAATAGACACACTCTTGTTGGTCATTCAAAGGTAAAGAGAGAGAGAAGCATAATACACTTTTCCAAAATATGCTGCAAAGGGCAGAAAACAAATGCATTTATTAAATATACATCACTCCCACAGTCAGTTGATACATGAAATTGTTTTTAAATACTAATTGTAGATACGGTGTCTGTGACAACATCCAGCATTAAGAGCTATTACCTTGAAAAAGGCAGTAGCTAATAAAAAAGGACTAATAGTCATGGGACTTGGAATGACTACTTGTATATATAAAAAAAAAATTACCAAGCTAAAAAAAACACTTATAAAAGGTATCTTTAGCTTTCCTTTCTGAAATTACTCTTACCTCTGATGATTTTCTGCCCAACAACAAATACGTGGCTGTGATTTCATCATATTTCATTTTACTAAGAGATTCCTGAATTTCTTCTTGTGAATAACCCATTCCTACCATAATATCTAAAAGAAGGGCACAAGAAAGTTTATATAACAAAACATTTTGTTTCAGGATAAAATGTTCCCTTGGCTCCAAAAGACTATATATTTTCTTAAAATGAATGCATACCTGCTGCTAGTGCAGTTCATGTATGTCAGTGACATGCAATATATCTATAAGTATATAGTATAAACACACATACACACATAAACATACTCAGATAATCATTCTGGCACTGCACCCCACCCCCCACCCCCACCCCCACCCCCCACAAGATTACCTATTCTTTTCTGGTCTGAGATGTCTAGCTCTGGTTCTACGAATGGTTTAAGTTCGTCTTCCTCATGCCCTGCATTGATCCACCTGTCCTTCATGATTTGCTACAAAAAAGTGAACTATTAATTATCATTCATAACAAGAAGAGTAAAAAACAAAAACAAAATTATAGTAACACTTCAACTACTCCACTATGTATAAAGTCTCTGAATTTTAAAGTGCATTTTCAGATTTTCATTACATTAAAACTCAAAGGGAAATGCTTTATACTTTCTTAGTGTATCGTTCTCTTAAAAGACAAGTATTAGCTTCTATGAAAGGAGCTCCAAAGCCACCTGTTTTGACCAAGAATCTTATCTACAACATATGCTACAAGTGGTGATCCAGACTCTGCCTTAAGGCTTCTAGTCACGTAAAAACCACCACCTTTTAAGGCAAATGGCTTTAATTATTGGCTCTCTAACTACCTCTAGAGTGAAGCAGAACAAGCCTAACACTTCTTTAACATGACCGCCTTTCCGATATCTGAAGAAAGCTATCATATCCCCTACTCCAAGATAAAACACCCCCAGTTTCTTTCACTGGTTGCTATATGGATGATCTTAAAACTCCTTTACCACCTTGCTTATACTCTAGCTGACCAATGCTTTCTCTAAAACATGGTGTCCAGAAATGAACACAATGTACCAGATGTAGTGGGCCTACTTCCAAGTAGGACATTATGCTTCTCTAAAAACAGCCTAAGACTGGGTTAGTTTGGGCTGTTTCTTTTGGGGGACAGAGTGGGGTTTTTTTCCCTTGCTGATTTCTTCCCCTCATATAACAGGGCTGACTCCCATTGAGCTTGTATTCCACTAACTCCCCTCCCCCCTGACAATTTTCAAGTGAATTGCTGATTAACTATGTATTCCTTATATCTTATATTTGGTAAAGCTGATATTTTCTTTCTTTTTTTGGGGACAGACGGACCCAGGGCAATTGGGGTTAAGTGACCTGCCCAAGGTCACACAGCTAGTACATGTGTCAAGTGTCTGAGGCCGGATTTAAACTCAGGTCCTCCTGACTCCAGGGCCGGTGCTCTACTCACTGCACCACCTACCTGCCCTGATATTTTTTTCAACCCAAGGATAAGACTATATTTATGGCTGTTAAAATTGAGCTTACTATATCTGAAATTCAAGCCTAGTGAGATTTTTTTCCCCGATTCTGATTTAGTATCTGGGTTGGCTAGTCCACCTGGCTGTCAATTTTAAAGAGCATGGTATTTACAAATTTATCCAAGTTATTGATAAAAATATTAGATCGCACAAATCCAAGAAAAAATCCCTGGGATAATCTCCTGGAGATTGTTTTTATAGAGCGGACACTGAGCCAGTAACGAATAATCTTTAGGTGTAACCAGTTTATAACCCACCTAAACTGTACTATCGTCTAGCCCATATCTATCCAACTTTTAAGAAAAGCATGAAAGATTCTATTAAATTTTTTTAAAAACAAAAATCTAGGTAAATTTAGAGACAATGTTTCCTTGGTTCTACTATCCTATCAAGTCGTCCCATGAATGAATTTAGTTTGGCATAACCTGTTTTTGCTGAAGTCATGCAACTCTTTGTGATACACCACTGCCTTTCTTTAAATGTTCATTACTTACTCCCTTAATATTTCTAGAATACTGTAAATAATTGAAGTCAAGCTCTCTAGCCTATAATTTGCTGACTCAACTCTTCCCTTTTTAGAAAATCAGAATACATTTGCTTTTCTCTGGTCCTCTTAAATGCTTCAAGTTGAAAGTCTTCAGAAATAAATTAAGTACTTTGGACAAAGTAAGCAAAGCTCTAAAAATATTTCAAAAAATGTTCAAAGTTTCCTATGTTTTTCACATTGGCAATTACCTCTAGTGTGCCTCTTTTGGTTGGATTTAGCACCAGGAAACGTTTGAGGAGATTTTCACAATCCGTGGACATGTAGAAAGGGATTCTGTATTTCCCTCTTAATACTCTTTCTCTCAGTTCCTTTAGGGAGGTCAGATTAGAAGAGTGGCAAATCAATGACAGGTTAAAAGGACAATATATCATCACCATGATAAAATTTTACAACTATTTAGCCTACATATTTTTTTTTATTATTTTGGTGGTATTTTATAATACCACCAATTTTGGTGGAATTTAATAATAAGAATGAAATTACTTTGTATACCTTTAGGTTTTGTCCATCAAAAGGAAGAGAACCACTCACAAGAGTGTAAAGAATAACACCTAGACTCCAAACATCCACTTCAGGTCCATCGTATTTTTTGCCCTGGAAGAGTTCTGGAGCTGCATATGGGGGACTGCCACAAAATGTATCCAGTTTATTTCCAACAGTAAATTCATTACTAAAACCAAAGTCTGCTATTTTAATGTTCATATCTGCATCTAGCAATAGATTTTCAGCCTAGAAGAAAAACATTAAGGAAAAATGAGAGTCTTACTAAATAAACAGCACAATTACTAATATAAGTGATTTAAGAACTAAGCATTAATTTAGAATAAAGTTTTTTTACTGGTGATCTGCAAGTCAAGTCAACAACAAACAAATGTCTTTTAGGTGCCAGGCACTGTGGCAAATACTGAGGATACAAAGAAAAGTCAAAAAATTGCCTCTAATCTCAAGGAGCTCAAAGTCTAAAGGATAAGACAACATGCAAACAACTAAGTACAAACAACCTGTGTTGTTTCACTTGTGTCCAACTCTGTGACTTCTTTTGGGATTTTCTTGGTAAAGATACTGGAGTGTTTTGCCATTTCTGATCCCCCGATCGTTTTTCAGACGAGGAAACTGAGGCAAACAGATTAAGTGACTTGTCCAAGATCACCCAGCCAGTAGCACCTGGGGCCAGATTTGAATTTAGGTGCTCCTGACTCTAGGCCAGGTATTCTATCCACTGTGTCACCTAGCTGCCCTATAAAATACCTATAGACAAACCAACTACAGACAGGATAAATTGAAAATAATTTCAAAGGGAAGACATTCTAATGATCTAATGAAGAAGCCTTTCTAGAAAAAACAGAACATAAATCAGAATTCATGCTTTTATAAAACAAGAACCTCGATTTAAATTCATTCCACATCAGTTTAAGCCACAAACAGTAGTAAGGAAACTCTTTTGCAAGACTCTGACCAAGCACAACTGAATTTTGTTTATTCATTGACAAAACTTTAAAATATTTATTTGATTTAAGTTCAGAGTAAAGTAAAAATACTTTGAAAAAAGGTTATGGTCTTGCTATACCCATGAAGTCATACCAAATATATTTCTAATCCATTAGTCTTCAGTCTATAGAATAGGCAAAACTTAATGTGATTTACTGTCTCTCGTCTACCATGCTCTTAGGGAATTAGCTCTGGATACAGAGAAAGAATTAGCCTCTTTTAATCCTTGATGGCTCGGCTTGCAATGAAAAACAGGTACGGAAAGGATGCTAATGGTATACAGACAATAGTTTCACTTACGGGCAAGTCTTGTCAAAATGACCTGGAACAAAATAGTGACTACAAACTACACCATCACAGCATAAAATGCTTAACATCATTTCTTTTTTTTTTTTTTAACACTCTCCACTATGGCTTAAAATGATTTAAAAAATATCAACACATGAATTAAATTTCTTATTTAAAAACAAAATTTAAGAGGTAATTTACTTTTGCTTGCCAGGAAATGTAAGATATGCCAATATATTTCGTCCAGAACTTAGTCAAATATTATTTATTTCTACTTACTTTAAGATCCCTGTGAACAATACGCTTTTGGTGGCAGTACTGCACGGCTGATACTATCTGGATGGGGAAAAAAAAGGCTTGGTTAAATTATCACTGAAGATGAGGTTAGTCATTAACAAGTCAATACTTAATTTAAACATTATTACACCTTTGTAATCAGTATTTTGGCAACTCTACAAAATATTAAATTTAATATGACTTTTCTAAAAATAATATTCTCATGGATTATACTTTGGAGATGTCTAAATCTAGGTCTAATTAGATTATATCTAATCTACTGGTCAAAGTCTCTCTATACTATTCTCCTTACTCCTAAGCAAGGTTTATTACTACATCGTCTTCAAACTTCCAGTTTGATTTGAAGAGATAGTAGCTGCTTGGAGAAAGTTTGCCCTCTTTTTGACTCCAGTAATGACCTCGACTGAAGGGAAGCTAACTTGCTCAGTAACAACTAAAAACACACATCTTTGGATGTTTGGGGTTTTTGCTTGCTTGTTTTTGAGGTAATCAAGGTTAAGTAACTTGCCCAGGGTCACACAGTTGATGAGTGTTTGAGGCCAAATTTGAACTTCAGTCCTGACTCCAGGGTCAGTGCTCTATCCACTGCAGTACCTAGCTGCCCCTTTCTTTACACCTCTGTGATTCAAAACAGCTTTCTTTGCAACAATTCTGTAAGACAGGAACTGCAATGATTGTTATCCTGATTTTATAGATGAGAAAACTGAGGATCATAGAAGTAGAGTGGCCTGCGCAAGATTGGAGTCAAGTCTCCAAATAAGTCTTTGATGAGAAGTCTAGTATTCTTTGGACTAAATCATTCTGCCTTTATCCATGCCTGTAGTTTTCAGACAGGCAGCTCTAGATTGCCTAAGTTAGACTATCTATGTTATTCCTTAATTGAGAATGAACTGACTGAACTCCAGGTTTTCATTATAATTACCACATTAATGAGATTTATATTAAAAAAGAAATGGTCATAAATTAGAACGGCTATTAGAAAATCACACCAATACCTGTTGGCAAAATCAGTGTTAGATAATTTACTTTCAAAAATTTGATAAAATATACTTTTGTCTTTGGTTATCACCTATATTTCACATTCTATACCTCTCATTCCCAGACAGCCACCTTTATAATAATAAAGTAGAAAAATGGGGTAAAAATGAGCAAAACCAACTAATATACTGAAAAAAGATGAACGCTGGGATTTCTGGTTAAGATGGCCACTTGAACACAAGGCCGACTGCCCTAGTCCTACATACCTAATCCAACACAAACCTGAAATTGGTAAAGATTAAATAATAGTAATTCCAGTAAGAAACTATAATAAGTGATTTCCTCCATCCCAAAATTGCACCCAAAAAATCAATAGGAAAGTGCACAGCAAGCTTCAGCAAAGACAAGTCCTCTGGCAAAGAGCCAGATACACCTGCATCCACGAGAGCCTAGGGATCCCACTAGAAGGGGGATTCAGGGGAAGCTGGTATAGGAAGATATCTTCTGGAGGGAAAGAGAAGATATTTCAATATGCCTGTTTAACTTCCATAGAAGGGCTCAGGGGGTCCTAACACTCTGTTCTGACATGTTATAGTGGACCCTGAAGATCCAGTGCCCTGAAACTAAGTAATCTAAGGTGAGACAAAGCAGGAATGACTCCAACTACCCCCTGAAAAAGTATAGCCTAGGGCTAAATCTAGCAAGGGTACAAAGCTCCATTGAGGAGCCTGGAAAGTTAAGAAAAAGCTGGAGTTGAAATCTGGCCTCATTTAGTAGTTGTGTGACCTTGGGCAAGTCACTTAACCCATCTGTCTGTAAAATGGGAATAATCATGGTACCTACTTTGCATGGTGGTTGTGATGATCAAGTGAGAAGATATTTGTACAAAGCATTTAGCACAGTGATTACGTATTGTGCTTATCCCTCCCCTCCCCACCCTTCCCTCAGTTTCCTTTTGTTCCTGTTTCTTTCACTTACACCGCCGTCATCACCACGTATATTCTTTTCCTGGTTTTGCTCACTTCACTTTGCAGCAGTTCATAAGTCTCCCTCTTGATGCTTCTCTGCATTCATCATTCCTTTACATTCATGTTCTATTATGATTTGTTCAGCTATTTCTCCAATTAACGGACATCTACATTGTTTCCACCATTTTGCTTGAACAAAAAGGGCGGCTATAATTTGCAGTGTGTGAGGCCTCTTTTTTTTAAATCATTTACTTCCTTGAGCTGTCTGCCTAATAGTGGTGGAATCTCTGGGTCAAAGGGCACGGGCAGTTTAGTCACTTTCTTGGCCAAATTCTAAATGCTTTCCAGAATAACTGGAAAAAAGTCACAGCTTCACTAACAAAGCATTAATGTGTCACCCACTGACATATGATGTTCTTCTCAGTGTGGTATAATTAAAAATATACTGGGACTAGAAACAAAGAGACCTGGTTTCCAGTTCTGGCTCTGCCCCTTCTCTATCTGTGTGGCTATCAGTCATTTGGGGCATCAGTTCTCTTCTACGAAATAAAGGGATTAGATTAAATGATCTCTAAGATACTTCTTGATCTACAACTATGCTCTACTGGAAAATATCCATGTCAGGATATATTTTTTCTAAGTTATTTTAATTAGTAGCCACTTTTTCCTCTCCAATATCCCTGATGTGTAAATCTCAAGTCTAAGAAAAACAACCGGGAAAGTAAATCTGCAACAGAAGACATACAAAGCACTCCTAAACAAAATAATACATCAAATAATTGCTACCACCTCAACAATCATAGAGACAGTCTTGGAACCTGAACCTAAGAGCCCATAATAGTTATGCCCTATTAGATCACTAACTCTACATTCAACTTGACACTTGCAGTCATCATCACAGGGAAACGCTCCCCATGGGGAATGGACCTATCATCCTCACTACTATCAACACCAACTGCTAAACAACTGTTACCAATAGTCAGCCAAGTCCAAGAGTCCTGAGAATAGCACCGCTCTGCTATTGCAGCTCTCCAGTTCAGGGGAGCAACCCCTGTGGAGAAGAGGCCACCAGTTCAATCAAGTGCTGACCAACTGCTATCCGTAGGGTGGGCAACCCAGCCTAGCTATGCCAGAAAAGCAACCTAACAGAAAGACAGGAGGTGGCAGCACATGACAGCTAACTCAAATCACCTCTATAACCTTGACGACCACCTCAAATCGAAATGAAGATAGTCTAGGCCCAAGGGACCAGTGCATGCTTGAGCCCTTCCACATTACCAATTTAGCATGCAACATAACCTCCAAAGCCATCATCTAAGGAACCTAACCCTTATAGAGATGAGACCTGGCAAACACTTCTGCTGGTGCTACAGGCCTTGCCTCAGCAGCCAGTGTTTTCAAAGACTAGAAGAAGAAAGATACTGTCACCAAAGTCCTTGGCATTGTCAAATGGGGTCAACATAAGAAATGGATTTGGCTTTATCAAAGGAAATAACATTAAAGAACATGAAGAATTGGACACAACTGAAAAACAACAAATTACCATGTTCTGCTACTATACTTTAAGGACCATGGGGCCTTTCCAATTGAATTGTATCTGAAACCTCCTATACATGTTCTGTCCTCACAAGAATGTGAGCTCTTTGAGGGAAAGGATTGTCTTACTTTTCTAATCCCACACTAACTTTAAAAAAAATAAGTTTCTTTTTTTCCCAACTCTAAAATTTTCTACTGTATTTGTCTTCTCTCCCTCTCCTCGGAAGGCCTTCTCTTATAACAAAGAATAAAACGATAAAACAACCATTTCAGCAACATTAATGAAACAGCACAACTCTCTCACTGTAACACTCTATGCCCATAGTTCCTCACCTCTGCCAAGGAAGTACCTTCTAATATCTCCTCTTGAGGGTTAAGCCTGGTCATTTAATTTCACAGCATACAGTTTCAACCAGTCAGTGGGAATGTAATTTTCCTGGTTCTGCCTATTTCCCTCTGCATCAGTGAAATCTTTCTGTGATTCTCTGTATTCATTATTCACTATTTCTTGCAGTCTGTTACTGTTTAGTCATTCTCCAATTGACTTTAGCCTCCAGTTCTTTGCTCCTGTGAAAAGTGCGACTAATAACTATTTTGTTTTATCTGTAGTCTTTCTATCATTCATTTCCTTGGGCTTCACGTCTAGTAGGAGAATCTCTAGGTCACGGTATAGACATGTTAGCCAATTTCTTGGCGTAATTCTAAATTGCTTTCCACAATGGGTTATATGAATTTACAACTCTTACCAATAACTCTTTATACAGCCTATACCTCCACAGGGGGCTTTTAAATACCCATAATTAACAGAACATTAAGAGAAAACAGTCTTGCTTAGACTAGGGCTTTGCCTCAGTATGAAAGACGAAGAGAACTTGAACAGGGTTCAACACAGGAATGACTCTTGACTTGGGTCTTTACAATGTAGTATCATTATTTTATCTCAAGTGAATTTCTAGAATGTTAGTCACAGTCATAGTCAATTATAGGTACAGGCATTCCAAAACCAAACATTCATTTATTCAACACTCAGTGAATGCCTACATGAGAAGCACTATGGAGAATGTAAAGATTAATCTGACAGTCTTTATCCTCATTGAATTTATAATCTAGAAGATATACAAGTAATTACAATACAAGGAAAAACTTGATGTGAAGAAGATATATGAAGTACTATGGGGTTAAGGACAAATGTATTTCTTTTCTGAACCTGGTTCTTCATCTGTAAAATGAGGGGATAAGAAAGACAATCTATAATGACATTTCCAACTTTAAACCCAGAATTTTGTTGGGGATGAAAGGCAGAATCAAAGAAGGCTTCATTGAAGAGATTTCATTTTAGCTAAACTTTGAAGAATGAGTCAGATTTCTGTACCCTGTGAGAGAAAGGAAGAAAGGAGGACCAGGGGAAAAAAGAGAAGGAATTTTAGGTGAAGGGAATAGAATGAGCAAAGTCACAGAAGTTGGAAACTTAGTATGTGGTTAAAAGTGGCATCTAGTTCAATAGTGCTAGAGGTGTGGTCCAGGGACCCTTAGAGATTCCCAAGATCCACTCAGGGGATCCACAAGGTCAAACATTTTAATCTCTAACACAGTAAATCCTGACAGATATACACAAACAAAATATCTTTCAGGGGAGAAAATTTAATAATTTTTAAGAGAACAAAGGGGTTCTGAAACTAAAAAATTTGAGAACCACCAGGATAAAGCATAGAGTACAGAAACAATTGGTAGAATATTAAAAGATCACATTGGAAGGTCTTGGAAGGGCTTGACTGCAATGTCAAAGAGCATGGATTTCATTTTACCTGCTACTGGGAACTACTCAAAGTTTCTGTATTTCTGACCTCATCGTTCAGAACTGCTACCTGCAAGTTGACAAATCTGAAAAGTTCTCTTCATCTGACATTTGATCACCTTCTTCTCTCTTGTGTTTTTCCTGACACTTCTCTTGTGATTCTTCCTCTCTGATCCTTTAAGTCTCCACTGCTGGCTTACTATCCATAAGAATTACATTGCCCTACTCCCCACTCATAACTGTGATCCCCAAAGCTCTGTTGTAACCTCTCTTCTCTAGTGCCCTTATTAGCTCCAGTGGGTTTAATGATCATCTTGATTCAGAAGACTCACAGATCTATATATTCAGACCCAATCTCTTCCTTTTCAATCCCATATCACCAATTACCTATAGCCCTGCAGACATCTTATTTAACATGTCTAAATGGAAATCACTGTATTTCTACTTAAACTCATCCTTCATCCAAATTTCTCTATTTCTGCCAAAGGCATCATCATCTTTCTAAGCTCAAAGGTTCCTAACTTCAGCATTATGCTAGGCACTTCCATCTCCTTAACCCTACATTTTCAATCAGTTGCCAAATCTTGTCATCTATCTCCACAAAACCTCTGCATCTTAAAGCTTTCTCCCTTGTCATACAGACTACACTTTAGTTCTGGCCCTCACCATCTTCTGTCTATACTATTTTAAAAGCCTTATAAAATGCTCTCCCTGCCTCAAACTGCCCCTTATTCCAATTCACCCTCCACAAACCTATCAAAATTATTTCCTTTCATGCACAAGTATAACCACACCATTACTGTACTTGGACTCAATACTGAAGCCTCCCTCCCTATTGCCTTTAGAATCAAATATAAATTTGTTTGGCTTTTAAAGTCCCTCATAACCTAGTTCTATCTTTGCAGACTCATTAGGCATCACTACCTTTCTCTGTTCCTAACAAATGGCACCCTATCTCTCCATCTGTGCCTTTGAACTGGTGGTTTCCCTGCCCAGGATGTGACCTTTTCACACTCAGCCTCATAGAGTGCCTAGTTTTAAGATGCAGTTTAAGCACTACCTTCCATACCAACTGATAACGTTCTATCATCTTATATTTAACTACCTTGTATTCATTCTGTGTATACAAGGGGTCTCAAAAAGGTTAGGTTGCTCAGTAGATAGCGAGCCGGGCCTGCAGTCAGGAAGAAATGTGTTCAAATCCCACCTCAAACACTTCCTAGCTGTACGACCCTGGGCAAATCATTTAACCTGTTTGCCTTAAGCCACTCCAGTGTCTTTACCAAGAAAATCCCACGGACAGCACTGGCAGGCTATGGCACACAGTGTCACAAAGAGTCAGACACAGCTAAAAGACTGAACCAGAACAAAAGCTTTGGGGCAGTCTGAGCTTAAAAAGTAAAGTTTTAATTACTTAAAACTGCACCAAAGCTTTCTGGGACATCCTGTATGTGTATCTCTCTGCCAATGTATGTTAGTCTTGAGAGTAGTGTTGCATCCTTTCTATTTATATCTCTAGTACTTAGAAAAGTGACTGGCACTGAAGTGCTTGTGGAGGAGCATCAACGCAATCATCATTGGTGATAGGAAAGCAATATCAACATTGCTCTGAAAAACAAAATGCCTGCAAAGGGGTTTAGAGGGGAATAAAATGGAGAAAGAAAAAGAAAAAGTTTATCGTATAAGTCACAGACAAAGAATGAGAGAAAACTGAAAGACGGGGCAATTGCAGAGCAATACTCTTAACTCAAAGATAAGTGGGGAGAAGAGCCAAATCTTCAAAAAATGTACAAAGAGAACAATATAAAATGTAGGAAGTGTCTTTTAAAAGGATGTTATAATGTGTATTAAGACTGAAACAAGAAAAATATTCATGAAATAAAGAAAACTTTATTGCCTTTTAATAATGAATAATTAACTGAAATGGGGTTGATGGTAGGGACTGAAATCACTTATAAAAAGAAAAAGGGTTTAGGAATGATTTATTAAAATCTAACCCAACAATATTAGTGTACTTACAAGAAGCACATCAAATACAGAATGCTAGAAGGCAGTGTTTCTCAAACTTTTTGGTCTCAGAACTCCTTTGCACTCTTAAAAGATTACTGAGGACCCCAAGAGCTTTTGTTTGTGTGTTATGTCTTTTAATATTTACCACATCAGAAATTCAAAGTTAAAATGTTAAAATATTTAATAATCTAAAATAATAACATACCAATTACATGTTAACATGAATAATGAACACATTAATAATGAAAAATAACAATTGCTCTTTTGGTTGACAAAAATCTGATCTCACAAATAAAAATAGTTTGGACTTCACAAACACCTTGAAAGTATCTCAGAGATTCTTGAGGGTCCATGGATGACACTGAACCACTGATACAAGGAATTGAAAAAAAAAAATCCTAAGAATAAGATGCATTCTTTAACATATAGTGGTCAAAGGATAGGAACATCCAGTTCTTGAAGTGAATACAAATACTCAATAATTATCTAAAATTGTTTAGGTTCTCTAACAATCAAAGAAAATTTTAATTAAAACAACTCTGATATGATCTTCCGCTCATTAAATTGGCAAGAATCACAAAATTCCAAGCTGATGGGGATATGGGGAAATATGTACATGATTATACTATATTTTTAAAAAAAATTTAAAATTTTTTTTTTACCAGAACATAAATACAGAATAAAGAAACAAAAACATATCATAAACTTAAATACAAAATAAGAAAAAAAAAGCATGTCACGTGCATAGCAGAACATAAGATTCAAAATATGTAACAATAAGTTTTCATTTCAAGAAACCCTGTATAAGTAACACACCTTGTGTTGAGAATTGTCCACAATTTCTTTGCTTCCTTGTTCTTTTGTTCTCTGTGCACTTGCATCCCTCCCCTATCCTCCCATTCCTATTAATCTAAACACCCTTTACCTATTCCCTCATTCTCCCCTCTAAAAGTCCCTCCCTTGTCCTCTCCCCCCTCACTATACCCCTACCATTTTATTTCTTCTAAATTTAGAAGACTTTTATATTCTTCTAAATATATATGTATTATTCCCTCTTAAACCCATTCCTGATGAAAGTAGGTTACCAGAACTACCAGTCCTCCTCCCCCACCCTAAATCCTCTGTATCCTTTCTTCCTCTTGCACCACTTTTATATAAAAGTTACTTTTTTTTGGCTGTCTCTAAATGGTTTTACTTTCAGGTTTATCCCCCTTTCTTATGAACTCGACAATTATTAATAAGAATCTTAGACATACAGTTTGTTATATAAAAGGTTAACAGTCTGTCCTTACGAATCCCTTATAGTCAGTCTTTGGCATGTACCTTATGTTTCTCTTGGTTCTTCTTGCATGTTAAATCTTCTATTAAGTTGAGGATTTTTTTTTAACAAAGTCTTGAAAGTCTGAGGGTTTGTTGAATGTCCATTTTTTAAAAATTCAAGATAATACTTAAATTTGAAGGGTATGATGTTTTTGGCTGGAGTCCCAGGTCTTTTGCTCTGATATATTGTGTTCCAAGACCTGTGGTCCTTTAATGTCTCTGCTGCTAGGTCTTGTGTAATTCTAATTGTGGCACCATCATGTTTAAATTGTTTTAATCTTGATGCTTTTAATAGTTTATCCTCGATCTATGCATTTTGGAATTTGACTATGATATTCCTATGAGTTTTCCTCTTAGGATCTCTTTTAAATTGTGTCCAACGGATTTTCTCTATTTCTACTCCCCTGCCTTGTTCTGATGCTTCGGGACAATTTTACTTAATTATTTCTTGTATTATTGTATCAAGATTCTTTTTTTGATCATGACTTTCAGTTACTCTGATTATTTTTCTATTTTCTCTTCTTGAGCTATTCTCCTTATAAGATGTTTCACTTTCTCTTCTATTTTTCATTATTCATGTTTTGTTTAATTATTTCTTGATCTCTCATAATTTCACTGGCTTCACTTTGCCCAATTCTAATTTTCAAGGTGTCATTTTTCTCCTTGAGATTCTGTATCTCCTTTTCTAATTGGTTGACTCTCCTTTCATAGCCTTCTTGTTTTTCTTGGATTTTTTTTTCAGTTTTTCCTCCATCTCTGATGTTTGATTTTTAAAGATCTCCTATAAATTCTTTTTGGGCAAGTGACCATTTGACATTGCTCTTTGGGGGTTTCTTTACTTCAATACCCTCCTCTGAAGATGAACCCTGGACATCTGTATTCCCATAACAGGTTTCTATGGTTGGATTCTTTCTCCTTTGCCTGAGCATTTTTTGTGGTAATGACTTGATTTTTGTAATCACCTCTGGCCCTGGCGTATGGGAAATGGTGCCTCTTGCCCCAGATCTTCGGTTCTCCCCTCTAGCCTGGAACCAAAGTCAAACCTGCAACCTCCTGTAAGTGCCCACAGCTAGGGGCTTTCTGTCGCACTGCTTCTGCACCCACCAGGCGTGTGCTGGTTCCTTCTTGCCCCCACTGCTCTTTGCAGCACAGCTGGGTCTGGCGTTCCTCATCAACAGAAGTTCCCTCAATCTTCCTAGGCTCAAACGCAGGACCTCGACACACTATCCCACACAAAGTTCCAGTGGCTGGGGCTGAGGCAGGAGCTCAAACCAACTAGCCCCAGGACTTGCCCTGTGTTGTTAAAACGGAACCTAGCCTGGAGGTGCTTACTCCTCATAGGGACCAAACCTGGTCCTGGGATGTTTCTTCAGATCTTCTCGAACTGTCCCAGGAAGATCCTGGTTGTGCCCCTATTCTTCTTGGTCTCCACCCGCACTCTGTTTCCTCTAAGGTGCTACTGTACCTCTTCTGTGGGGGAAAACCTTGAGAGCTTGGGATTTTCTGACCTACTCCGCCACCTTCCCAGAATCCTCTCCCTATACTACAATAATAATGATAACGATATCTAATATCCACGCAGCATTTACCGTGCTAAGTGCTTTACAGTTCTCTTATTTGATCTTCACAACAATCAATTATTACCCCCGTTCTACAGATGAGGAAACTGAGGCAAACAAGGTTAAGTGACTTGCGCAGGGTCACATGGTTAGTAAGTATCTGAGATGAACTCAGGTCTTTGTTACTCCAGGGCCTCATTAACTGTCTCATCATTGAAACTGGGTAGTTTTATAATCTTTGCACAAAGTATGAACTTTAAAAACACTAGCTGAATTTGTTGAAAGCAATATAGAATTATATAATAAGAGCTACAAAAATGTTAGAATCTACAAAAAGTGTTGGCTCAGTGATCCCTCTCTTAGGAAGGAGCATGGCTGAAGAGGCTATTGGCATGTAAGACTTTCTTCTTTGAAGACAAATTTCAAGTACCATCTTTCCTACAAATCTTGCTCCCTCCCATTTTTGCAGTGGATGGAAAGTTTAATTGGAGTCAACAAATACATATGGCAGCCAAAAAAAAAAAAAAAAGGATAATGTGATCATAGGATGGATTAAGATAGACATGACATCTAGGGCTAAGGTGATGATAGTTCTGGCCATGTCCTGTCAGACCTCATCTATAATTTTGTGCTCAGTTCTGAATACCACATTTTAAGAAGGATATTAACAAGTAAGAGAGTATCCAAAAGAAGGCATCCGGGACAGTAAAGAGCTTCCAAATAACGTCATAAGAGGATCAATTTAAGGAAATGAGTACATTCAGCTTGCAAAAGAATACTTGGAGAAAACAGGTTAATTATTTTCAATTATTTGAAAAGCCATCATACGTAGATATCTCATACACTTCTGAATTCAACGTGTCCAATAAAGAATTCATCATCTTCTCCCCTAAACACATGCCTCCTCCTCATTTTTTGGTATTTATATAGTATTTAATTATTTCCCAGTTGCATGTAAAAACAATTTAACATTTGTTTTTAAAAACTTTTGAGTACCAAATTCTCTCCCTTCTCCCTCCCCACCCCTACCCCCTCATTGAGAAGGCAAGCAATTCCACATAGGTTATATATGTGTAGTCATGCAAAACATATCCATATGTTGTGAAAGAACATAGACAAAAAAAAAAACCTCAAGAAAAATAGGAGTAAAAAAAGTATGCTTCAATCTGTATTCAGACACCATCAGTTATTTCTCTGGGGATGGATAGCATTGCTCTGTCCCATTTTTAAGTGTCTTCCTCCCCCTAACTTGTACTTGTTCCATATATATTTTTTCCGCTACCACCCCTTACAATCATGTATGTATCCCTCAACAGAATGTAAACTCCTTGAAAGGATTATTTTTTTATTTGTATCACTAGTGCCTAGTATAGTGCTTCACCTTTATCAAGAGTTTATAAATAATGCTTATTTATATATATGCTTATTGATTAAATATGCATTTCTATCAAGTATTTCTTATTTTTGCCAATCCCTCCAATTTCTATAATTCTCTGGTAACATCCTTTACAAGGTTTCTCTTTCATTCTTCATTGGTAGCATACTGCAGCCTATCTGCGCCCACTATGCATGTTTCCAACTGTCTTCGTGGTAACTCTAACTTTACTTCTTGAGATGACATTATTCTAGACATTTCATTCAAATAGTTGTTCCATTGCTGGGACTTTGTTTAAAGGTTATTATGAGATAACAGATTTAGGGAGGAAAAGGGCCACAAAAGTCTAGTTCAATTATCTCATTTTTTTTTTTCAAATATCTCATTTTAAAGTGGAGGAAACTGAGGTTCAAGGAAGTTAAGCGACTTGTTGCAGGTCAACCAAGCAATAAGTATCAGATTCAGTATTTGAACTGACGTCTTCTGACTACAGACTTGCACTGTGCATCCGATAGGAGTTTTCATTAAAAGCAATCCATAATAGTTCTTTGAGGAAATCTGAACTGCTCTCTTCCTCTTATTTAACTGTGGGGCTGCTTCACCGTCCGTGATAAATATATTTAAGAACAAATTTCAACGGGCTGTGCCTACAAGTGAAAACTGCAGTCTAGACAATAGGTATTGTACATTCACCCGGACCTCTCTGTGTAGATAGTTGGACTTCATTCTTTTGAGTCAATACTAGTTTCATTTTAAAGGTTCTGCAATATTCTTGGGCTTGATGCAGTCTGCACATAAAGAGAAACACCTGGAGGACGTCATCATGTCCACCTCCCTGAACTAATTCAACAACAGTAGTAAATACCCGAGGCAGATTGATATTTTTCTGTTTTACACTTCACATCATAGTTAGAAACAGAGGCTCAGAATCAGAAAGTGATCCTATGTATTATCTCATAAAGAACATTTTATGACTTTAGATACAAGCATGAAAGACACCTTCTTGGAGGAGAGACTTCAAGACAGCATTTTGCCTTAATGGATCAAACTTTTTTTTCGTAGTCAACAAACAAGAACAGTGGAATTTCTTATTCTTTAAATCTTTTAGTTGGTACTGTAAAAATGTGATGTGCTACGGGCTATTACTTGTTAAAGAGTGTTTGTTCCCTTCTCATACCTTTACCAAAGATTTCAATGTGTCTACATCATTCTCATAAAATTTCTGTAGACCTGAAAGTATGCAAATGGAACAGAATCAGTAGTTACAACATTATCTCAGAGAAGGTTTTTTTTTTTAAATAAGGTCTAAGACTTTTCTAAGCCTTTGGCTTGGAGAACTGATCCTTCAATCCCTTAAAATTATATCATCTCTAGTATGGACCTCTCCTTTCTGCATAATTAATTGGCCTACTCCTGTTGTTAATCCTGTGGTTTTTTTTTCCCTTTAGAACTATTTCTATTTTCTCACACAGTATGTTAAAAGACTGACACTCAAGTCCAGATATGGTGGGCTCCGCTGCAATTGAATGTTGAAAATTCTTTACAGATCTTTTCCATTTTTATTTTTTGCCTTCCTATTCCAGTTTCATTCTCAATTGCCTTTCAATGATTTTAACTGTCTTTCATCAAGCCTTTTGTAACTTTTTTCTCTTCAGCCCTGTCCCACCCTCCACGTTAGTCTTTTTACACAACACTCATCAGCCATATACTCTGCAATCCTGTGACACTGGACTCCTTGCTGTTCCTTCACAACACAGTCCACATTTTCAAGCTCCAAGTATGTTTGCTGGTGATATTCCATGCCTAGAATGCTCTCTCTTCTCATCTGTACTACCTGGGTTCCTGGCTTCCTTCAAGTCCCAGATGAAGTTTTTTCCACTCTCTCTTAATTTTAATGCCTTCTCTCTTGATTACTTCCAACTCCTGTATATAGCTCGTTTGTACAGAATCATTTGCATGTTGTTTCTCCCATTATGCTACAAATTACTTGAGAGTAGGGTCTGTCTTTCACTTTCAGCACAGTCCTAGGCACACAGTATGAGCCTGAATGCTTACTGACCAGAGGCAGTACTATTCATAATTTTCTAACCACGACCTTCCTCCATATGAACTTTCCAATGAATTTGTCCTCTTTCCACCTGGCAAGGAGAGGGAATGTGTGCTCGCTGATGAAGTTGAAAGGCTTTTTTGGCTTCCTCCCTGCGGCAACTGATTTATTTTGCTTCAACATCCTGAGGAAAGAATACTGGTCTGTGCTGATAGTTGCTGTTTTCTCTATCTCTTATTTTTCAGCATCAACACCTTCTCTAAATCGGTCAAGAGAAAGCTGCTTTAATTATAGTATATTACCACCTCACGTTTATTCTCTATTCTACAGTGACACTCATTTTTTGATCTTTGCTCAAACACACCAGTAGTTTGTAAACAGCTGAATCAGAAATAATTGTTTCTCAGAAATAATAAAAACATCACTAAACTGTTGTTTCTTGTCAAAATATAAGCATTTTTATTTTTCATGGTGGTAGTCTTATGAATGTTTATCATGAACACTGCAATGTGAAACGATCAAATACTCTATTATATATTTCATATTGATATAGACTCCACAATAAAACCAAATTAACCAACTCCTTTATTCTTCTTTCCAAAGAGAACCTGTGGATCCACCTTCCATTCAAGGAGGATTTCCTTTGTCTTCTGGTTTTACTTACAGGGAGGTAGTTGGTCAATATTGATATCAATACTGAGTTCTTCCAATAATGTTTACCTAGTAACTAGACAAGGATCTTTAAGTGTCAAGCATCAGATAAGCTAATGTTGATATATTATAAAACTGATTCTTAGTATCTCCTGCCCATTTTTCTAACCATTTGAAGTAGAAGTAGAAGCAGAAGGGGCCGTTTTGTATTTTTTCTTGTTTAATAGATTGCCATGGTTAAAGAATTCATTGCCAAGTGTCAAGCCTATTGCCAATGAGCCTCTCTACTTATGTAGACCGGCCTCTGGAAAACAGGCAAAGTCTGTTGCCAAGATGGTATTCAAAGACCTTGTTGGCAGATCTTGACCTCCACTGGTTCAGCTTTTGAAGATTGAGAACAAACCTTGCAGAAAAATTGTAAAGGTGGGCCAATAAGAAAAAGGGGCCAATAAAAGAGATGAAGCAATCAGAAAAGTAACAGAAGAGGCATAACAGCAATGTTATAGAATCCAAAGGAAGAAAGAATATCACGGAGAAAATGGTAGTTCAATGGTATCAAATACCATAGAAAGAGCACTGATGGGAAAAAAAAAAAAAGCCATGCGCGATGGCAATTAGTAGTTATTGGTGACTCTCAAATTCAGCACAGTTTTGGGGACTGAACAGCAAGAAAGTATTAGAGAAGTAGAGGTAGGCAATGTAAACTAATGGTGTCAAATTGAAAAAGAAATGGGCCAGGGCACAAACCATGCATAAGATCCCTGCTGCAGGCTGTATGCTGACTTACAAAAGCACATGCTTATATAATTCTTTTTTTTTTTAATTGATACATCAGATAGGAACTACATTTTAATCCGGTTTGGCATGTTAGGGGCATAATGCTGCCAGTGGGCCAAGTTTTTGACACCTCTTGTGTAAACTTTTCTTCGGTAAATTTTGCTATGTGTGGAAGGAAAGAGAAAAATAAATGATGGATTGAGAAGATAGCAGGGTTAAGGGAGGGGTTAAGGGAAGTCTTTAGGGAGGCAGGGGTGGAGAGAGGAATAATTTGTAAACGTAGATGGAGTGCAAGAGAGGAAGAGACCGAAGATGTGAGTGACAGAACAAGGTTACAGAGAGGATAGGAATATGTTTAGGCTTGGAAAGTAGTATTTTGGTTTAATAATAACCTGTATTTTACTTAACAAGAAAGCTAGAGTTGAGTGAAGACTGTTATATAACTCTTTAAACTCAAGGAAAAAAATGGGGGAAGGGGAAGACATACAGCTCTTTTTTACTTTAGAAATAAACTTGTTAGGTTTCAGTGTTATCATTTACAAATTTGTATGCAGACTTGGTCCCCCGCGCCCTCCCCCCCACCCCAATTTCACTTCAAGGAACAGAAAAGGCACCTAGGAGTTGCTAAATGTCAACAAGAGGCCCCAGAAGGTCACAGGAATGTCAAGTTATCCGGGACCAGGTCAGTATAACCCAAATCCAACTGAGGCAGTGAATACTCAAGCATAGCAAGAATATTACAGGAGGACATCAAGTATGCTTTCCAAAGGCTGGAACTGGTATGTGTAGGACTATGTTATTGTATTTCAAATGATAACATAACTAGAATAAATAAGAACAGAAATAGGACACGATGAATGATTGTTTTGAGTGGCATTTGGGGTGGGGTAAGATAAGCTTTAGTGAATATAAAAGTCCTATATTTCTTGGGAGGAATTTTAGCTATGCTGTGCTCTTAGAGTTTACATTCTACAACTGCTAGAAGAGCTATTTGGACAAATGAGGCAACTATATAAATCATGTTAATTCTGACCCTGGAAATCTATTGCAGAGGGAGTAGTAACAACAAAGGCAGAAATTTTGGGGTGGAACAGGTACTAAAAAGAGGGACAGAACCTCCCAATGCATGATTTCAGAGGTAGACTGAAAAATGATCAGCTGCAGTAAGTAAATTCATAGATACACCAATGAATGAAGATTTATTAAGTATTTACTATGTGTCAAGCTGGCAGCTAGGTGGCGCAGTACAGAAGAGTGCTGCTGGGCCTGAAGGCAGAAGACTTGACTTCCTGAGTTGAAATCCGGCCTAAGACTTACCAGCTCTGTGACCCTGGGCAAGTCACTTAACTCATCTGTAAAATGAGCTGGAGAAGGATATGGCAAACCACTCCAGTATCGCTGCCAAGAAAACCTCAAATGGGGTCATTAAGAGTCAGCCACAACTGAAAAACATGCCAAGTACTGTGCAAAATGCTAAGGATACAAAAAGAAAGTCCGAAGGGTACAAGGAGGGGTGGATGGCAAGCCCCAGTGGTCTTCCGAATTTACCTTAGTAGACTGTGCCACAGGTCTATACAGTATATAAGTCTAGAGTCCGTATCACAGGAAAGAAGAGAATTGGTGACTCTCATTTATCTGTGTCATATGAATAGTCAAACAACCTTGATGAATCTAAGCAGTTCACTTGGGCAAAGGTCAAGGGATACAGTCAAAAAGATCACTAGACACTGGGTGAAGGTCTAAGGTTAGATTAAAAAAAAAATTGGGCCAAAGTCAGCTGGATCACTCTACGATGTTTTCTAATGACACGTGGCAACCTTAGAACAGAAAAAGCAGATACTGATGTTTACCTATGGTTGCAGACTAGCAAGGTAGAACACTAGAAGTTCAAGGTATAAAGGATTCTAGGATTTATCCTTAGAACATTTCCTGAAATACGGCATAATAGAAAGAATATTTGACTAGGAAACAGGTGGCCTGAGCTCTACTTCATCTCATCTTACTAGATTTGGCCCACTGTTCTGGTTTATTGGGATCTTTTCAAACTTAGTTCTAACTCTGCAAATCCCTGACCACCTCAAGATCAGACCATCTAACTTAATAATACATCCAAAGGCTTCTAAACTACTGCATGTGATTTATACTCATAAGATCTGAATAATTTCTCAATATCATATACTGGTAAATATTTTAGCCACTGACAAAACAAATCATGTAATCTGAGAAACAACAGAAAGAAAGAAGTGCTAAATTTGGTAACACCAAAATCCTCTTTCCCTTCCTCAAAAGACAAAAGACAGTCGCCCCCACCCCGCCGTGAAAGTGGTTGCTATAAGATTAAAGAACCAACACAGACAGTGAGAGCTAAGAGAATTCAGGTGCAGATTTTTAATTTCCTCCAGTCATTTTTTGTATTCTCGTATATGTGTATGTGTTGTTTCCCCAAAAGAATGTAAAGTTCCCTGAGAATAAGAACTGTTTTATTTTTGGATTATTTTTCTGTATCTCAAAAGCCTGGCAGAGAGCCTGGCACCAAGCAGATTAGATGCTTAATATGTGAATGAATTCCTCCTTATCCTGTTATTTCAATAGGTCAAAGGTAACAAAAGCCGCACCATCAAACAATTCACCAAGCAGGGGGTGAGTGGGGGGGGAAATGAAGCTATATGGTTTGAGGTACCTTGACTGCCTAGTCTTTAGGACTAAGAAAAGGAAAAAGGTTCGACAGATCCATCACTTCACGAAACATACAAGATAACGGAATCAGAGTTACTAGTGACCTTACGAGTTTATCCAGTTCACTCTCATTTGACGGTTAAACACAGAGAGGATGAATGACTACAAAATCACAATGGTAGTGTCAGAGCCCAGATATGAAATCTAAGTGTTTTCCATATTGTATTCTTATCTTTTTTCTGTTCCCTACGTTTCATTTTAGTATTAACCAACTTTAGTTTCAACCTGAGTTTAGTCCTCAAAGTTTTCAGCAGTAGCATAAAGATCCCAGGAAATGGGGTGGGGAGAGAGCTGGGTCTGAATTCCAATTCTGACACTTATGAGTGGTATGACCAAGGCTAGTCACAATCTCCTGGAATCTAGGTTTCCTCACCTGTAAGATGAGGAATACACCTGCAGTCCCTACTTCATGGGGTTTTTGAGGGTCAAATGAGAATGCACATAAAGGACTAATATCGGGAATGGTCTAGGAAAGATTTTCTGAAAGCAAAAATGTGGTTTGTAACTGGCAAACTGGAATAACACTACCTACTACTACAGTCCAACAATTACACACCATCAACAACTAGCATCACATAGCAATGTAAGGACACTGAAGGACAGAAAGGTTGTGGCTGCTGGGTTTCACACTTAGAAGGTGGCAGAGTCAAGATGGTAAAGCAGGTAGAGCGCTGTACGTGGAGTCAGGAAGACCTGCGTTCAAATCGAGCCATTATATTTACTAGCTGCATTACTCTAGGCAAGTCCTCGAACCTCTGCCTCAGTTTCTTCATCTGTAAAATGGGAATTTTTAACAGCACCTAACATCGAGGGGTGTTGAAAATCAAATGAGATAATATTTGTAAACAAATGTAATGTGCTATATAAATGCTGGTCATGATGATTATGATAGTGATATCTTTTAACTTCAAATTTAGTGCAGTTTCCATTATACCTCAGCTGCCTCACTTAGGAAAAAAAGACAGTCAACTACAGGTAAGGACACATGGGTTCTGGTCTCAACTCTATGACTTGTTTTGTAGCCTTGGGCAAACAATAAACTGGGTCTTATGGACAAGTTTCCTTATCCATAAAAAAAGAGATGTTTTATCTAACTTATAGGAATATTGTAAAAGGTGAAGAATAAAATAAGTCTTCCACGACTACACTTACTTTAAAAAAAGTCCCTGAGAAGCCCTTGTAGAAAACTCTGGGTCAGGTTTGAAAATTCCAAATTTAGTTCATGGACTATCTACATCTTTTCCATCTCCTTCTACAACTGCACAACTCAAAGACATAACTACTTGGAGCTAGGTAAAGCTACATAAAAACTCAGGAGAAAAACTGTTGCAAAGACAGTGGCAGTATATGTTATGTGAGGGATCAAAGGAAAACAAATCTAAGAGTTCTTAATTACTTGTGTACTTTACATTAACATGAAATTATACTATATGGTAAATTTTCACCCAGGTGGTACTTTAAAGAATAATTCTGCTTAACTTGCTGACTTGGTTCATCAAAGCAGTCCAGGTGTTAGGCTTAACCCCAAATGGATAAATTTTGTGCATTTCCAAAGTTTGTAGGCCAAGTGTAAAAAAAAAAACTAAGTTCTCCTGGGACCACATCTTTGCAGTATACCTGCTGCAAATTACAACCCTGTTCATCTAGGCAAATTTTTATAACTCTATACACAGCCAGATACTGTTGGTCTCAACAATTCTTAGGCGGAAAGGGACTTCAGTAGCTGTGTAGGTTCAATCCCTTCTTTCTACATCCACATGTGACAACTATAACCTTAGCTTCTTCAGCATGGCAGAAGGATTCAGGTAATAGTCACACAATGAGAAAACAGATTCCCAGGCTATGGCAAACTATTATATATTGGGCTAATGAGTCCAGGAATGAAGTTCAGGAATCATTCATCCTAAGAGCACTAAAGCCTTTCCTCTCAGCATACTTTTAGTGAAGAATCAAGGATATCAAAGAAAAGTCAGTCAATGCCTACAATGATGTGCCAGGTGTTAAAGATACAAACACCAAAATCAACTAGTACCTGTTCTACAAGCAGCTTAACTTTTACTTTCTAACATTTCCTGCAATCCTATAATCCTATATGATAAAAATGTTTTTCATGAATATCCCACTTTCACAAGTATGAAAAGAATCTGAGAGTTTGAATAATTGCTTTAGCTACTTCCAGTAGATGGCAAGAGTATTCCCCTCAACTGATGAAGAATGCAAACCTCTCCTCATAACCTGGCAGTCTTCATTGATTCTTCTTTCCTAAAAAATCTGGTGGCCAAACTTCTGGTGAGGAGCCTCTACCAATTTGGTGCTGTTTCTCAGATAGAAAACACAATCCATTCACCATGGGGTATGTATGCCGAGCCTCTCCATTTTGGTAGGACCTGACAGATTTTTACTCTTCTGGCATAGCCTTCAAGAACCCAAAGCAACATCCCCACCATTATGTATCATTGGAGAAAGATCTTTTGAGTACCATGAAGTTACTGCTAGTTTCACAAATCCATATGCACAACAGGAACTGTCATTATGATCTTATTTAGCTTGAACAAAATAAGCAAAAATGACTGTATAATATACTTTCTGTAAACTAAATAATATCTTGCCCTGTTATATGTGTGTGTGTATGTATGTATGTATGTATAGCTAGTTTTTAAACAGAGATACTTAAAGAATACATATAAATTCACTTAAAAGGCTTATAGAATCTTAGTAGTTTTTGGTCATCATGTATTATGTCAATCAGCAAATACTAATAATATAACTTCCTTCAAGTCTGAGTACCATTTTGATGCTGAAAAGGAGTCTTCATATTAAAAAAGGCTGGAAACCACCATTCTAGACTTCATAAATGGTGAGAAAACCAAATAAGTGCTTATTAGCTTCCCAGTTTAGTCCAGAAGTGAACTTCATGCATACCTGTCTAAATTTAGCTCTGGCTTCCTTTTCCTTCATTCTTCCATGTGCAACCAAATAGTCAAACACTTCACCTATAATTGAGAAAAATACAAGTGAGTAGAAAGAAGCCTACTGAAACTAAAGAATTTAACATGAATTTTAAATGCTTTATCTTTAGCAACGTTTCAAATGCAGTTGTATGTCTAAAAAAAGATATAAAATTATAGCTACAGCTAGTTTTAAGCTTAATGACTACCATCCAGTTCTCATCAATAAAATCTAACAAACTTACATCACTTTCCCGTGACATAGGAGATGCTGTTATTCCCTTTCAAGAGATGGGGAAACTAACACTAAGACACATTACATGATCTGACAGAGGTCACATAGCTAGAGAGTCAGGACTGAAACTCAAATTCTCCTGACTCTAAGTCTAGACCTTGTTCTACTATGCTGTTCATATGGTCAGAATTCATATTTTGTGAGACATTGTTTAAATTTTTTTATTATATCACAACTGAAATTTTTAAAAAAGTTGACGTGTTTATAAAGATTCACTGCAGTGCTCCTTAATTTCTTTCCCATGGCATTGTCTTTACTTTCCTTTTTATCTTTTCTTTTTACATTACCTTCACTTACTAATATATTCCTTGCCTACTCTCCTACTTAATAAACCATCTCTTATGACAAAGATTTAAAAAGATGAAAAAGGCAGTTCAGCAAAACTAACCAACCAGTCAAACTAACAGTATATGAAATACTGAACACTTTCTTCTTCGTAAAAAAAGGGGCGGGGGGGAGAGGGAGAATTTTTCTTCAGGACTAAACTTAGCCATTACAATTACACAATATTCTCTCTTTTTTGTATCCTTTCCATTTAAATTTTTGAAGTCATTCCATATACAGTTTTTCTTTCTCCATTCCATTATACAACAGTTTCTATAAATCTTCTGGTGCTTTTCTGAATTCTTCATGTTCACATTCATTTCTTCTGGGAGAATAATATTCAAATATTCATGTACCACGATTTCTTTAGCCAATCTCTCAATGGGCTCCTACTATCTTTTAAATTCGTTGCTATCATAAAAAGTTGTCAACTTTCCTTTAAAAATGTCTATCTGAGGCATTTAGGTGTTTGTTTACAGACCATTATTTGGGGAAGTAGAGAGATATTTAGAAGATACAGGATTAGGAATAACACCAAATGAAGATCAAATTTAAATGAAAATGGAATGTTATTAAAATTATAGGCAAACAGGAAAATGTCAATCACAACTGACTAGCATACCACTCTTCAGCAACACGACTACACCACTTCATGAAGTAAAGCATAACTACAAGCAGCCTATTTATAACACTCAAATAAAGTCTACTAAAAATAAAATTAATAACATTTTTGTGGCATCAAAAAACTGGAAATGATGTGGGTGTCCATAGTTTAAGGCAGAACAAATTGTGATGTATGAATACAACAGGATACTATTATTCTGGAATGGATTCAGAGTTATGAGAAGTGATGAAGTCATACAGAGCAAAGAAAACAGAACTAAGAAAAGAACATCCACAGTGATTACAAAAAATGTAACTGAAAGCAGATCATTTCAGCAACATGGGAGCCACACTAAAAGACAGATTAACTGTCAGATAAACGCAAATTAACTGGAATGATAACTCTCAGTTCTTGAAAACAGATGATGAAACATGTCTCTTCTCTCAGTAGAATGCAATAAATTTATACATGTAAATTTATACATGCAACATGTAGTTGCATGAGCTATCAAATTTATTGGTTAATTTTGTTCAATTACTTTTCTTTGTTATAAGGAAGTACTTAAAGTGGTGCTGGCAGAACATGGCACTAAAAGTTAACAATGTTTCAGAATATCCCACCCAACTATCCTTATCAATGAAGAATCATTTTTGCACATATGGAACCATAATTAAGGCCTGGAATAATTAAATGATAGAATGGAAAACTTTAGATTTCAAAGCCAACTCAGTATAGTCTAAAAGAGGATAGAAGGAAAGACGCTAAAATATTTGTCAAAATCACCATAAAAATGTGTTTCCTATTATCTTTGAATCTCCAGGTCCATACCAGAAAAGAATTATTAGAACATTAAATATTAAGTATTCCATAATGCAGATATTTTAATTTAAATTCAAAATCTATATACTTTCTTGATTGTTTTAAAATTAATAATATTGGAGGGGGCAAATACAATGATTATTTAAAGTTATGATATGCTGACTTGGAACAATTAATATACTTAAAATGTACAAAGGAGAATCATGCACAAAGAAAAACCAGCAGTTTAAATAGTAGCTCAATAAAACATTAGTGTTTCTGAAGTGTTTGCGCTCTTTTAAACATGATATACAGAGGCAAAATAAGGGATGACAAGTAAATCAACAGTGTGCTTATGATTTGAAACAAAATTTGAAAGTTTTAGTACCAGGTAGATAAGTCAATCTATAATGTTTTATAGATTTATAGATCTAAATCAATCTATGTTTTATAGATTTGACTTAGAACACCATGAAATAAAAATGGAATGACATCCATAGAATACTGTGGGGAACCCTAAGGGAAATTTCCTAAAACCATATATAAAGTCACATACAATCAATATGCTATAATTTAGGAACTGGGTCAATCGCATCAGGATTTAAAAATCTATCTATTAAACATTTATTATTAAATTATTATTTTTTAAAGTTTGGTAATCACTTACTAAGCACTATGCTAAATACTGGGAATACAAACAGAAATTCAAAACAGTCCTTGCTCTCAAGGAGCTCACATCCTAATAGGGAAAAACAACACATATGAGAGTTTCACTGCAGGGAAGATGGAAAAGCCCTCAGCTGGCATAATAGGAAGGTAATGGGCAACATTCAGGGGTCCTTAGGATGCAGTTGAAGTGCAGGTGGCAATGTCCAGTGGTCCAGAGGACATAGTGGTTAGGGCAGATAGGACAGTTGTGCATTCAACTCTTACCACCAACAAAAAGTACATTTAGCTCAGCAATGAAATGTTGAAGAGGAAGACAAAGCACTCCTTTATTCTGGCCTTCATATTCTTGCGGGTAAAAAATGAGTTGTATGGCGGTTACCTAATAATGTCTCTCCAGGCCCTAAAGAATTCATAGTTATGGGCTGGAACTAGACCAATCCATCCCGTCCATAGCAGCCATGACCAAGGACACACTGCTACTGACTGAGATCAAGCAAGTGGGGATTGGCTGTTAAGAAGCCAAAACTACAGCTGCCCCAGAGCCACTGAACTCATGCTCGGCAGCAAAAATGTCAACTGAACTGGAAATTTCTGCTTTATGAGGCATTTGAGATTAAATGTATTATCAGGGATGTGGCAAACGTCCTAAAAACTATTAGACCTGATAACTACTGACTTGCAGTGATTTACATGGACGAAAAAATGACTCGGAAGAAAACTGAAATGCCCTAATAAACTTTATGAAGTCCTGGGCAGGATAAGCTCTCTGGGCTTTAGTTCCCTCTTCTGTAAAATGAAGGAATTGAACTAAATGACCCTGAAGGTTGCTTCTGATTCCAAATCTAGGATTCTATGAAAAAGTAAAAATAAATGAGTGGGAGGAAAGAACACAAGAATAACATGAAGGCATGTTATACAGGGATGAGGATGAAAATTATCTAGAATTTGTCAGAGTTCGCTCTGTCAAAAGTAGCCAAATGAGAATTTATTTTCTTTCTTTAAAGAAAATTTCATTCTTCTAAAGTAAAGAAGAACCAGTAAGGGGAATTTCTAAAATCCGGGCCTGATTCTCATCAACAAGGAGGAACTGGTAGGTAAGGAAGAAACAATGGGAATTCTGCAAAGTGATCACTATCTTTTAGAATCTGTGACTGTGAAGAAAAGGAAAGCTAAGCAAACACCTTTGAGTTTGGCAGGTCATGTTTGAAATATTTCACAGAAAGGAGGGCTAAATCTCATGGAATTAAATTTTATAGAAATCAGTCCAAGAAGGAAGAGATGCTCTCAAGAAGGAAAATTTTAAGACAAATAATTCTGATGAGAAAGAAAAAGAAGACTTGCCTACAAAGAAGAATGCATATGCATAAAAAATCTACTGGCTAAATTAGATTTTAAAATTAATTCTGGGGATACAAAGAAAGACAAAATACAATCCCTGTTCTCAAGGAGCTCATGGTCTAAGTGAGGGAGACAATGTGCAAACAGCCATGTATAATTAAGATATAGATAAGATAAATTAGAGATAAACTCAGAGGGAAGGCCATTAGCTTTAAGGAAGAATCAAGACTTTAGGTAGGACCCAAAAGAAACCAAAGAAGCCAGGAGATGAAGATAAGCAAGGAGAGAATTCCAAGGTATATGGGACAGTCAGTAAAAATGCAGTGGAGTGTACTGTGCAAAGAATAGGAAAGAGGTGAGTGTAACTGGATAGAAATGGAAGGGAGGTGAGGGCAAGAAGAGGAGGATATTATATTTGATCCTGGAGGTTAAAAGGGAGCCACTGGAATTGACTGGATTGGGGAGAAGCAGTGACATGGTGAGACCAGCACTTCAGGAAGCTGAGTGGTAGATGGACTAAGGTAGTGAGCGACTTGAGGCGGGAAGACCAACTAAGTGGTTACTGCAGAAATCTAGGCATGAAGTAATCAGGGCCTGCACCAGGTTAGTGGTTTTGTCAAGAGGACAGAAGTGGGGGAGGTTAAAAGGGGAGCAGTGCCTTCCGAAGAATGATTATAAGTTCAATTTTGGATATAACAAATTTAAGTATATGAGACTTCCATTTAGATTATCCAGTAGGCAGTTGGAGATAAAAGATTGGAGATCAGGAGAAACGTTATCACTGTATTTATTTTTTAAAAGCATGATAGCTAGCAAGAATGGGTGAATCAAGTAGGAGTTTTACTTCCAAGGTCACACAGCTATTAAGTGTGTCAAGTGTCTGAGGCTGGATTTGAACTCAGGTCCTCCTGACTCCAGGGTTGGTGCTCTACTCACTGCGCCACCTAGCTTCCCCTTATTTTTTTTTGAAAGAGTTACTAGAAGTGTAGTTTAAGGAAATGCTATTGATAGTTCATTTAAATTTTAACAAAGTTTCACAGTAAAGCTGTGGAAAAGACACAGATATCAGCTAGAAAATAGTACAGATGTGTTTCTAGAACTGATTATTATGTTATATAAAGTGTAGTCATTAATGATTTGATGTCATTTTTGAAGGTAGAACCTGAGGGATCTGTTCTGTGACCTATGCTGTTTAATATTTACTAATAACTTGTATAATGACTTAAATGGCAGGTTATCAATTTATGACGAGGAATACCTAAAATTTAACAAGGGCCCAAAAATATTTCAGCAGATTAGAATATTAGACTAAATCTACTAAGAAAAAAATTAATAAGGCTAAGTATAAAATCTTACATTGGCATTAAAAAATTCAACTTCACAAGTAAAACACTAGGCATAGTCAGAATTTTTCTGACAAAGATGTGGGAAGTTTTAGTGGACTGCAAGTTCAGCAGGACCTTCCAATAATAGGGAAACAGTTTGAGTGTATCCTACCATGGTCATACTACAGTGTGTTCATTTTAGGGTATCATAGGAAGAACACTGATAATCTTCAGACTTCCAAACAACTGTAACAAGATGAGATCTTGAAATCATGAGTACAAGCTAAAGAAAGTGGGGATGGTTAGCCTAAGAGAATATTTAAGGGGAATATGCCGGCTATCTTCACATATGATGTAGGGAGGCAGTAGTTTAGAAGTAAGAAAAAAATCTCCTAATATTTAGATATAGTTTATATGTTTACACACTTATGATTTGCAATGCGCTTTCTTCCCAACAACCTGATAAATTAAGTAGTGCAAGCACTATTATCTTCATTTTACAAATGAATGAACTCTGACAACTAAGTGATTGGCCCATGGTCACACAGCTAAAGTGCCTGAGGCAGGCTTCAAACCCAGACTTCACGCTTCCAAAATCTGATGCTATATTCGCTACACTGTTCTGCCTCAGTTCCAATGTAAGATGAACTACCCCAGCAGGCACTGAGTTCCTCCTCACTAGCAAAGGATGGGTACCGAGTATACTGTGTAGGAGATTCTTGTTTAGGTATGGGTTGGACTAGGTGGATCTTTCTAAGTCCACCTGAGCCCACTCAAGTTTTCCCTCCAAGGCAGAGATTGTCATTCTGTAACAGTGGTGTAGCAGCTACATGTCCTGGGGCAAACTACCCCTTCCCAAGGCCTTAGTTTCCTCATCTTTAAAGGACAGGAATTCTTCTCAAAACGCCCTTATTCATCCAACTAAAATATACCCTAAGAAGGTCAAATGCACAAATCTATGAAAGGAAAGGTTATATAACAAGATAACGTTCTCTATTACAGTAGATAATCCAGTGGCAACAACATTTAATTGATACGGTTAAAATGAATCAATTTTCATCATTTGCCACTTCAGAAAAATTCCACACATAATAAAAGAAAACGTGTACGTGATGACTCTTTCTTTCCCCCACTGGGTACAGAGTACTTCTTTTTACTTACAAGTTCATTAGAGAAACAGTATTTATTAACTGCTTTTGCCTACTGGTTCTGTAGAATGACTATGAGATTATTAGAATGTATTCATGATAAAGAAGATTTTAGTAAAAGAAAAAATTTTCAGTGTTTTGTGAAATATAAATTAGTTCAAGAGAAGAAAAACTCAATTGGTTAAAAGGAACCAATTTTACAAAACTGTTATATATAAAAGTAAAATCAGTAATCGACTACTATATCCTCAATTCAGTATTTCAATAGCTGTGTGATGCTCTAGATGTTAGCACTCCCTTCCTTGGTATAGAGACTGAAATTCACCCATGCCTCCTTATCCTGCAGTTCTTGCCCACATCCATGTTCAAAGCATCTGAGCCAAATGTTTGTATTCATATAGCCTTGCATTTCAGTTAACTAGCAGACATTTTTGCTATTTGTCATGATCCCTGACATTCCAGAAGTACATAGTATTAAAAAGAAACCCTATAATATTTAAAATACATGACTACTGCAGATCATACGAACAAAATTAATAATGTAACTGAAAGGAGAAGCTAGCAACACAACATAATTTAAATGCTGAGGGAATTTTCTCAAGTGGCCCTCAAATATGCTAACTTTGAATTTTAAAGGAAATCTTTTTTTAAAAAAAAATCAGCATAATAGCTAGATGGGTGTCTACAAGTAAAAAACACATAAAAGGTAAATAAGTAAAAACAAATGTACTTACCTCCACTTGCATACTCCATGATTAAGTACAGTGTTTTTTCAGTTTCAATTACTTCAAATAACTTAACTGAGGGAAGATTAGGAAAAGGAAGTAAAATTTACTAACAAAATGAGCATATATGGCTGTTTTCAGCATCATTCAATAGCAAAGTTGAGGTTAAGTGTGTGTGTAGGCTTAGGTATGTTGAAAACCTTAAGTTCACATTTTAATTAGATTTTTTCCCCTTTTAAAGTTTTCGGTAACTGATTCTTTGAAAAAAAAAATGCCAATTGGGTCGTGTGTGTGTGTGTGACACAAGCAAATAAAAAGATTAAAATCACAGATACCATAAAAACATAAATTATTTCTAATACATTCTAACAAATTCACTGTGCATTTAGCAGACCATGATAAATTATATTTAAATACCGACTCTTACCTGTAAATTTTCTTCACATATGAGTTTGCTATTTTCTCCTCATATTTCAAAGGAACATAACTCTTTCCATCCTCCAGCACTATCTCTTATATACATCTTAATAACAGTAGTCAAGATTTCATAAGCTTCACAAACTAATTGAATTTAAAAAACATTTAAGTACCTATTATGTGCATGATCCTGTACTAAGTACTTAGGATAGAAAATCAAGGAGTAAAAAACATTTAGTAAGCACTATGTGCGTGCCAAGCACTGTGCTAAGTGCTAGGGATACATAAAAGAAAAAAAGTGAGATGGTCCTTGATCTCAAGGAATTCAAAGTGTGAGAGACAACATATTAAAAAAGTTCCGCTGTAGACCAGGTGGAAAGGCCTAGAAATCCTAAGAATACAGGGAAGTGGGGTAGATGGTAAGGCCCAAGGGTCCTTAGGTTACATTAGTAGGTCAGACATAAGTGTCAAGAGTCTGCATGGTACAAAGCCAGGGCAGGTGTTGAGAACTGGCGGTCCTCAGGCAGCTAGGTGGTGCGGTGAATAGAGCACTGACCCTAGAGTCAGGAGGACCTGAGTTCAAATGTGGCCTCAGACACTTGACACACTTACTAGCTATGTGACCTCAGGCAAGTCACTTAACCCCAATTGCCCTGCCTTTTCTCTCCGCCCCCCCCCCCAAGGGACCTGGTGGTCCTCCATCTCTTAGGAAGGAGACTTACTTCTTCCCTCTTTCAAACCTTGACAGCAAAGTAAGCAATCAGAGGAGTTGGGAAGGGTCCTCTCCCTCCCGATGCCAGGTTTCAACTGGCAGTCCACGATGATACTACGTTGGTTGAGGGAAGAATGTTCCAGGGGTAGTAAGAGATAAAAATCTCATGGTTCCTGCATGCAGTGACCTTATACTTTAATAGGTTAGCTTTGTGTATGACATAATGTGATGTGGGCAAAGGAAAAATTCATATTAAGTGATATAAGAAAAATCTGATGGGGAGAGCACTTCTGCTGGGAGCCGGGGCAGGAATCAGGAAAGGTTCCATCAATGGCATACACGATATCTTGGCTAAATACTGAAATAAAGGATTTCAGTAGGCAGAAAAAGGAGTATATGTGAGGGGATAGGCTTAATTAAAAAAAAATAAAGGTTTAAGAGTTCAGTTAACAGGTAGATGGTATGGCCAGAACACAGAGGACACGAACTAAATTTGTATGGGATAATGCTGGAAAGGTAGGTTGGACTCTTATTATGAAGGGCCTTAAATGCTAAGCTAAGTATCTACTTTATTCTAACTGAAAAACGGAACCAAATGAAAGGGAAATATCAGACCAGCAATAGGAATATTAATTTTACAGCTATGAGAAAAATGTACTGAAGAGGTGGGGAGATAAGAAATTATAACAACAGACAGGAGGGATGAGACCCTGAACTTTCTATAAGCTCACAACTTACTAAGTTTTCTTATTTCAACTCTTAGGTTGCTAGTCTGGTTAAAATATTACTGGTTAAGTTGTGAAATTTCAATTGTTCCACAGAAAACAAGGACCTATAAAGTAACTACTCTGAAACAAAAGTTGAGAGAAATGGAAGGTACTGTACTATGATAAATGGGAGAGGGGTAACCTCAGAATTCTCAGAAAGAATCTATTAACTTTCTATGGGAATGAGGGTCTTGCTCTATCACTTCCCTTAGTTATAGAATGTTCCTACTTTTACCAAAACTAGAGAAAAGATGCATTATGGTAGCCTTGTCTTAGAAATGCATAAATTCTAAAATAAGAGTCATGAATACATAAGAATCTACAGGCCAACATTCTGGATAATATTGTCAACTTAATTTTTCAGCATATCAGATTAGTAAAAAAAATTACAATTCAGGCTAAATATTTTCCAAAGTCAAGGTGAATTACCTTCACTTAGGTTTAAGAGTTTCCAACAGATAACAAAATGCTTAAGAAAGCAAATGTTCACCTTCTGTCATAGGATGTCAACAAGCATTTATTAAGTGTTTACTATGTGCGATACAATGTGCTAAGTGTGGGGGGGACATAAAGAGAAGCAAAACCTAGATCCTATCATTGAGGAGCATACACTCTAAAGGAAGAACAAAATACAATTAACCAGGTACATATAAGGAATATACAAAGTAGATAAAAAATGAGAGGTGATGGCATTAGCAGCTAGGGGGATTGGGAAAAACCTCTTGCAAAAGTGGATTTGAGCTAGGTCTTGAAGGAAGCCAGGGAAATTAGGAGACAGAAGTGAAGGGGTACAAGCCAGGAATGGAGAAGGGAGATGGGAGTCTCTTATTCATGGAACTGTAAGGAGACCAGTATGGCTTAATCATAGTGCATGGTGGAGAGTTAAGTGTAAGAAGTTTGGGAAGGTAGGAAGGGGCCAGGTTATAAAAAGCTTTCAATGCCAAACAGAGGACTTACATTTGTCCCTAGAGGTAACAGAGAGCCACTTGAACTCGTCAATCAGGGAGGTGACATGGTAATATCTACGTTTTAGAAAACCCACCTTGAAGCTCAGGGGAGGATGTATTAGAGTCAAGAGACCTGAGCCAGGGAGACAAGTTAGAAAGATATTGCAACAGTCCAAGTTATGGATGATGTCAGTGACTACGAGTGTAGAGAAAGGGACTGATATTTTCGATGCTTTGATACATATTATCTGAAGCAAACTTCTTCAAAGGTTTATTTTGCAAACTTAAGTTGCCAAGAAATAAACCACTACTGAAAAATATTCTGGTATTTCTTTTCTTTTTTAAAGCCAAAAAGTTAAACCTCAAATGCCTCTAAAGCTAAAAGCAAACATAATACTAAATCTCTTAAGGTAATAGAAATTGTGGAGCCTATTTTAAAATCTTCTGGACTGCATGTCACTTAGTAATTCCGGTAAAGTGCTTGGAAAAGAATCAGGCCATCACCAAAGCAATTAAAAGACATAATTTGAAATTTAAATTAGAATAATGAAGGGTGATAGCAATAAATTGTTCGTTTTTGTAAAATGAAAAATCAAAACAAGATGTTTCCACCCTCCCACCAAAAAGGTATCCTGTATAATTCTTCCTTTAAATATATGGTATATGATCATAACAGAAAACTATATATAGTATATAATCGTAATAGACATTTTGATAGCTCTTGGTTCTGAATTTAAAGCAACTGGTTTTCCAGAAGAATGATTTCATAATCTAGGGTTTTTAAAGTCAATTAAACCAGAATCTCACAGAAGTTCTTTAATTTTGGCTTTGATCCTCTAATTGTGAATACCTCAAATTTCACCTCTTAATCAATGGTCACTCAAAGTACCATAATGCTTAAAATCAGCAACATTTAGGAAATGATGAAGTCATTAAAGATACTAATCCAACTTCTTTCACAATGTGAAATTCTGAGTCAGGAAATTAATGGTATTACAATGTTGATTAGAATCTTGGCATAGTAGATGAAATAAATATATTAAAAATCAATAGCATGAACTGATTCTTGGGCTTATCGTCATATAGTAAGTATTACTGTAAAGCAAAATTGCATAGTGTTGGTTACTGTAAAAGCTCTCATGAGACATTCACAAGATCACAAATTTTAAGTGACCTGTAAAAAAACAGGTAAGACTTTGGAAAATTAAAAATATAAATTCTAAGTTAAAAGTAAAATCCTCTGTGACTTAGCCTTAGTTATTTGTACTTTCTTTTTTTTTTTGCACATTTTCATGAAATTCCATGAAGTTCCAATGCAGCAATACACTTTCTCCATGCAGTACATACAGCGGTCACTGAATTAATTTCCACTGTGCCTGGACATAGTGAGCACTAAAAGACATTCGCTATGACATTATTATACATAGTATTGGATCATAGGTTTTCAAATAGAAAAGGATGTTACAGATCACCCTAGCTCAAGTTGCCACATTTTATAAATGAGGAAAAATAAGTCTGGACAGAATAAGTAATTTGCCCAAATCACATAAATTAATAGAGACTCAACAGGAAAGGATGGAGTAACATAAGGATTTCAATGCAAGAAACTCAGGGGTCATTTTGGCCAACAAGAATACACTCTGTAATATTCAAAGTGGTCATTTGCATCAGACAACTTCCAGGGATAAGAAGTTCATTACCTCCTGAGGAATCATGTCATAATTCTGAGTAACTCTAATTGTGAGGAAATTTTCTCCTCATGTCAAGCTGAAATCTGTTTCTCTGTAACTTCTATCCATTGCTCCCTTTCTTTTCTTTCAATAACATGTCTGGAGCTATGCACACACTCTTGTGCACTGGGAGGTTAGAAGATCTATTAAGAGGCTATTGTAAGGGTAAAGAAAAATGGTAGTGAGGGCCTGTTCTAGGATGGCAGCATGGAAAAGGGATAAAAGACAAAGTGAAAGAGAGTACAGAGGAGGTACTGACAAGGTAACAGGATATCAGAGATGTAAGAGTGAAGAATCAAAGATAACCTCAAACTTTTCAGATGTGGGAGACCAGCTCAAAGGTGGGGAGACTGAGAGGAAAAGCGAAGCCTTTCTTCAGCTCCAATCTCCATAATCATTATTAACAAAGATTTATATTAATTTTTGTTGATAAATTTTTACATTACTTTCATTTAGAAATATATGCCACCTCCTCCCTGAGGGTCATCCCTTATAACAAAGAATAAAAAAGGAAAAGAAAAGCTTAGCAAAATTAATTCATCAACCAACTTTGACATTCTATGCAGTGCTGGAGGACATCTATAGTCCCTACCCCTGAAATGAAAAGAGAGGTACATTCTCAACTTTTCTTCAAGTTATAACTTCACAGCGCTCAGTTTTGATTGGAAATGTCGTCGCTGCTCTTTCCATTTATATTGTTTATATTATTGCAGTCACTGTACATGACGTTTTTATGATTCTGCTTACTTGACTTCGCCTCAGTTCAAAGTTCTGCCATGCTTCTCTATAGTAATATTCTATTACTTTCATATACCACAATGTTTAACTATTTCTCAATCAATGGGCATTTATTTTATTTCCAGTTCTTTGCTACTACCCAAAATGCAGTTACAACTATTTTAGTGTATATGAGACCTTTCTTTCTATCTTTTACCTCCTTGGAATATACACTTAGCAGTGGGTCAGAAGGTATGAATATTTTAGTCACCTTTCTTAGCAAGATTCCAAATTGCTTACTGGAACGAATGGGCTTGTCTTTCCAAAATGTAAGGATGCAACCACTGACTGTTCCCAACTTGCATCATCATCTATATCCATTTGCTGGTATAAGGCAAATTATTTTGATTTATATTTCTATAACTAATGATTTGGAGCCATCTTTCATATGGCTGATTATAGATTGCTATTATTTACTGGAGAACTGTTCATTAACTGTTCCTTTCACCATTTATTCATTAGGCAACGATTCATGTATCTGGGGTGTGTGTGTGTGTGTGTGTGTGTGTGTGTGTGTGTGTGTGTGTGTGTGTGTGCGCGCGCGCGTGTGTGTGTGCATCATTTATCTTTAACACCAAACTTTATCAGATATTTGATGAAAACCTTTTTCCTCAATGGACACTTTCCTTCTTGTCCTAGCTGCATTGATTTTGTTCATGTAAAAGCTTTACAATTTCATGTAACTAAAATAATCTAATTTATCTTTTGCTATCATTTTGGTCATGAATTTTCTCCCCATCCATAACTCTTTACAGAATGGCTTTCAAACTCATCACTGACCTAAAAACATTCCCTCTAAAGTTATTAATGATTTCTTAATTGACAAATATAATGGCCATTTCTCAATCCTCTTCCTTCTTGATCTTCTCTTCTCTCTAAGTCTCTGTGATACTACTTTAGACTGTGCCTTCTTTTAGTCTCCCTTTGCAGGATTTTTGTCCGGGTCATGCCTGGTAACTATGAATATCCCCTAGGGATCTGATCTGAGCCTGCTTGTTTTCTCCCCTTTTCACGTAGTAATCTCATCAGCTACCTTGGATTCAATTATCATCGCTATGATGATGTTTCTCAAATCCTAAATCCTAACTTTCTCCTAACCTCCAGTCTTGAATCTTCACCTATTACATATCTCAAATTGGATGTCTGGTAGATTTTTTAACCTCAATATGTTCCAAACTGAACTCATCATCTTTTCCCCAAACTTTACCCCCTTCCTAACTTTTCTATTAATGCTGCCTAAATTTCCTATTACCACCATCCTCCCAGTCACCCAAGCTCACAATCTAGGTGTCATTCTTAATCCTTCACTCACTGCCCCTCCCCGCCCCATCCAAAGTAGAGGCAAGTACTATCAATTGTACTTTCCTAAAATCTCTCCAATGCTCCCCCTTCATTCACTTGACATTGCTACCATGCTGGTGGCAGGCCATATCATCTTACATTTGTACTACTGCAATAAGTCTCTCCCCACTCGAGTTCCTCCTCCACTTATTTGCTTAACTGATCTTCCTAAAGGCCAAGTCTCATCAAGTCAACCCTAACTACTCAATAAATTCCAGTGGGTCCTATTCGCCTCTAAGATCAAATACAAAATCCTGTTTTAAAGGCACTCAAAATCCTTTCCCTCCCCTTACCTGTCTAGTCTTCTTACACCTTATACCCAAGACATATTCTGAGATCCAGTGACACTGGCCTCCTTGCTATTCCTAATAAAAGACATCCCATCTCTTTCAACTCTGACATTTTTACTAGCTGTTTCGTACCTGGAATGTTCTCCCTTCTCATCTCTGCTCCCTGGCTTCTTTCAAGTCTCAGCTAAAATTCTACCTTCCACAAGAAACCATTCCCGATTCCCTCTTAACACTAGTGCCTCCCCTATACTGATTACCTACTATTTGTCTTCTATGTATCGTTTGTCATGGCTGTTTTCACGTTGTCTCCCCAATTAGACTGTGAGCTTCTTAAGAGAAGGGCTGTTTTTTGCCCTTCTTTATAGCTCTAGCACTTACCACAGTGCCTGGCACAGAGCAGAGGCTTAACAGGTTTACTGACTTTATGACTGACAGCTATGAAAGCTACCTGATCTTCTCTTCTCATTTTTTTTTTGTGGTGCAACCCTAAGTACCCAGGTATATATGATGGTGTATGGTATAAGATGGGTTTGAAATCTAATTGAAGCCAACCTGCTATCCAGTTTAGATGGACTTGAAGTCAGGTAGACCTGAGTTCAAATCCTGCGTGACCCTGGGCGAGTCTTCACTTAACCTCTGACTCCTCATCTGAAGAACGGGGACAATAATAACAGCAGCTACTTCACTGAGCGGTCGTAAGGCTCAAACGAGACACGAGAAGTATGTGGCGCACCTTGGGGCGCTCTGTAGACACTGGCCATTATCTGATAATGAGTAGGGAGGATCTGAAATGATTTACGTGTGCCAGCTTGTGAGGATCACAATGGCTCAGCAGTCACACTCACCGATGCTTTTAGTGCCTGGCATACAGAGTCTGTCAGTGACTGGCCAGGCAGTGCTTTACCCTCTCCACAGTTGTTCCTATCAGGCATTTTTGGTCAGTTCTTTACAATCCCTGAATTTGTTTCCTTGGTGGATCAAAGAGAAGAAAACAAGAGTCGCACACTTCTGCCTGATCCCCATCGTCCGCGGTCTTTATCCTGTCCTGAGTAGTAGCCCTATTCCTTCTTTGATCTTCATTTTCTCTACGTAGTTTAGAATAAAAACCAACAACCTTGCGGCCATCTTTAACATTCTCATAGGGTTATGCTACCTTTTAAAAATTTTTCTTTTTTAAAATTTGTGTCTACGTCTTTTTATTAGCACCTTAACTTCAAAATATATCCCTCTCCTCTTCAATCCCCTTTGAGCCATCCTCTGTTGCAATGAATAAAAAAGAAATCAGCTCTGCAAAGCTAACCTACCTATCCAGTCTCACAGTATACATGCAATGTCCCAAACACATACGCTTCCCCTCCCCCCAACCTCTGCAAAGAAAGGAGATACATTTTCTTATCTTCTATTGGGCCAAGCTTGGGCATTATACTTATACAGACTATTCTTATCTATTCATGCTTGTTACCTGACCTTGCTTCCACTTTCTATATTCATCTCTAAGTTCTCACCATGTTTCCACATTGGTATCTTCAAAGAACTCCCCATATTCCAACTCATCAGAATTGTTTTTTGTTGTCAGCCGAATTTTATTCAGGAAAATTAAAACTCAGTGGGACTGACTTTGATGTAGAATTTTAATCCATGGGATTCTATCGTCCTTTCTGTGAATCCTTTGAAATCTGCATTCCCACAACCTGCGGTGTACATCAGATTATGGTCAGCCCTCCTCTGTTCTACAACAAATTCTAAGATAAAACAGCCATGTCCTCTCAAGTTAGCATCACTTCTATTTTAGCAGCTAGTTCCTCCTATGTGGAATAGGGTCCAGAATGAAAGTTCTCTTTATTGACTTCCTTACTTTTTATAGGATTAAATTATCATTTAATGATAAAGCTTGTGATTTAATAATAAAACTAAGCTTGTGATCTGCTTCCAGAACTTATCTACTTCTTCTGTCTTGACGGTGCATAGTGCTTTCAGATATAAGACTGGTTCGTTTTAATCCTTCTATTAACCTTCACTCTAATGTCCTCCAGTATGTTTTTCCCCTTCAAGTTTCCTAAATTTCCACATATGAATATATCTTCATAATATATAATCCTACCTTACAACCCCACTTTTACCTAGTTGGTTGCTTCCAAGTAAGGAAGAATCTTCCAGAGCCATTACAAGAAAAAGTCCTATCCTTCAAATCTCTCTTATCTACTAAAGTGAAATGTGCACAGTTTTTTTGCTTTAGAATCCTGAGTTTATCTTGCTGTTAAATAAACTTCCACAGTTTTGTATAAGTCATGAAGTTCCTGGGGGCTCCTTTCTTGGACATGGTTTTCCAGGCATTATTACTACTAAATTGGAGCTAGTCTCTATGCTATCAAAACCACTGAAATACATAGTGCTCTCCTCCCTCCCCCCTTTCCCAAAGGGAAGCCCTTCTGACTAGATTTGCTAGATTCCAGGCAAAAACATTATATCAGCCAATATCTGATAGCTAAGATGGTCATTGTGTTTATATTTTAACATATAGTGTCAAAATTCAAATCCTGTTTTAGACACAATTTCACTGTTTAATTTCTAAATGAGCCTTTTCTTTTCTCTTACATTTGTCTTCATTCAGCAGCAGCCAGAACACTCCCTGAACCATTAACATCTTTTGTTTTTTGCCTAAAATTTCTTAATCCAGATTTCCTTCTGGTAGTATCACTTGCACCCATGTATATAACCACTGATGCAGATTGCAACTTATCCATACCTTAAGTGACTATGGCAGCCAGGCTTCTTAATAAAGTGCTTTTGTGATCTTAGCCATGCTAATCCTGGGATGACCAATTTTTTTTTTTTAAGGAAAAAAATCATGTTCTACTGTTTCAGAAAAAAAAAATCCTAGTTTTTGTTCTATCTTCAATTACTTAAAATACACATACAAAAATTTGTTTTCAAGTACTGAAAACATCCAAGTAGTGAAATACTTGACATTTTACAAACCACGTAATTACTTGAAAATACTTGAAAATTTTAGCTATTTTTAAAACAATGATGTCACTGTTTTCTATACTAATTTTTAACCATCTTTTGTTTACTTGCTATATGGCCATGATCCTATTTGAAATATGAATATGACACAAGAAAATCAGGTTTACACAAAATTATTTACTTCACAAAAGGTGTCACACTAAGACACTTTAAACTGCTAATTTCCTTAGTCACTTAAAACATGGGTTGATATAGAAGAACTTTTCAGGAACATGTTTCTTGCATAAAGGAAGATACATCTATAACAAATTTCCATCTCTGTGTTTCTTTTCTCTCTGTTCATCAATTTATAAGAATTAATGGTTAGGGTAAAAGTTCTGCAACAGTGACAAATCTGACACATGGCAAGTATATTAATCCTATTTAAAATATTCAGCCATATACAAAACAACAGCATTTAAGTACTAAATTGACAAGCATTTAATTTAACGCCTAAGAGTTCCTTATGTCAGGGCAAGAACTCTCCTGACTTAGAGACAGGTCATACATACTCTCTTATGTGGAATTTCAGAAAATCGAAGCAATAACAATTTCATGTTTTAAGAAGATGTAATCATATAAGGGTCAACTTTCTTGAAAGAGACATCTAACTTTGAGACATGCCTTTCCAGAATGCATTTGATTCAATAAGCATTAAAATAAAACAAAAGTACCTATGTTTGGATGGTTTAAAATCTTCATTATTCTTACTTCTCTGAAGAGCTAAAAAAAAAAAAAGAAAAAACAAAAGAAAATGAAATACGTAAAATTTACTAAACAGGCTATCCCACTGGAGCAGTACAAAATTCTATAGGCAAAAATGAACATATACACATTCCTTTCCTAGAAAGGGATTACTCTGATTAATTTCAAATGTTAGTGCTTCTTGCCTATGCTCTTATGAAATAGGGATAGCATTAGTATAAATTTCAGTTTGTTATCATAAAAAAGTGTAGAGCCATATAAGACAAACCACATTTCTGATTTCATCTTGATATTGAGGTAAAAGTATTCAAATCTTCAAAATAAAGTTTCAGACCAAATTTATTTTACATATTCAAGTTCCAACTACTTAAACGAGGAAGTACTACTGCAGTCAAAACGAATTTTACCATAAACATGTCAGGTCTTGACTCTCAAAACAAATAAAAGATTTTAAACAATCACCAGAATCCAGACTAGAAAACAACATAATGGGGGATGGGGCTTCACAAAACAAGTCACACTAGGATTCTTTTAAACTTCAAACTTGCCTGGTAATTTAAAATTATGATTTGATGTAGAAACACCTTTTCAAGACCATATCTATGATATAATGAGAGATAAATTTGTAAACTATAACAAATCCATTTGTATGTATCCCTTTTCTCTATATACTAAATAGTTTTTTGGGTTAGGTTGCAGGCCAGTTTCTAAGACACTTGCTCACATTTTAAAAAACAAGACCCACTATGTATGTCACCATTATTGCCAAAGCTGAATCCCTGCACATTTCTAGACATGTCCAGGGTAGGTTGGACTAACTATATACGAGAGAGAGGGAGAGCAGTGTAGGTTCCAGACCACATGAGAAGGGAGCCATTCCAAAACTGCCTAGACATTAGTGAGTTACAATTTCATCTGGACACCTGGTTTGACAAATTAAATGGGAAATGTTTAATAAGCTTCCAATAAGTAAAAACAAATGACTAGGTGCCACATGGACTCCCCCACCCCCAATCTAAGATGTGGTCCATGCCCTCGAATACCTAACAAAAGTTGGAAAAAACGCTATGCACACATAAAAATTACTATTAAAGAATTGAACAAGAATTTAAGAGGAGCCAAACATTATAAAATCATAGGTTAAACTTCAGTCTTATACCAGTAAACACATGTCATTTCCAATTAGATGTCCAACAGGCAAACTCAGAACATCCACAACAGAACTCATTACTTCCTTCCCTCCTAACTGGACTCCTAGCTTCTAGACTTTTCTCTCCAGTTATCTTCCAAGAGGTCTCAAAATGATCTTTCTAAACTAAACATAATCTAGTTAGTGCTAGTTTTGAAAGTGATCTACAATAAGACTGTAAAGTACCTTCAGGAAACATTGTGATAAAAGAAATCCGTTAGTATGTTTCTCTGATACAGGACAATGCAAATTGGGCAGCTCAGTGGTGCAGTGGATAGAGTACCAGGCCTGGAGTCAGGAAGACTCCTCTTTTGAGTTCAAATCTGGCCTTGGACACTTACTAGCTGTCTGGCAAGTCACTTAATCCTGTTTGCCTCAGTTTCCTCATCTGTAAAATGAACTGGCAAAGGAAATTGCAAACCACTTCAGCATCTCTCCCAAGAAAACCTCAAATTGGGTCATGAAGGGTCAGACATGACTGAAAATGACTGAACAACACTTTTCTTCTCACAATCTTCAAGGATTATAAAAAGCAAGGTAGAGAAGCTAGTAATCCCAATTTTTAACATCAGCTACCCTGTTTAAACAATTGAGAATGGATAATAATTGGGGAAGAATAGAAATTAGATTTTTAAAAAGTTCCTAAACCAAAATATTTGAATTCTTAAGCAATTATAATGGTGCTTTCTTTGATATCCATTTACATCTGAATAAGAGCCCAGAGGAAAATGTAAGGTTTTATATTCCTCATTAGAGAATCTGAATTATTCATAACTATGGTCTCATTCTTCATTCCTTCCCTCAGCTGTTCAAAAAAGTAATTTATGGTAAAAATTACCCACTGCACCAACCCCCCCACCCCACCCAAACCCCCAAAACACCACCACCACCAAAAACTTTAGGAAAAAGTAATTTTCCTAAAGCACAAGTGTGACCGAATCATTCCTCTACTCAAAAGTCTTCTGTAGCTCCCTATTACTTTTCAGGATAAAATGTAAACTATTTCACAATTTGGCTCCAGTTTACTCTTCCAGTTTCTTTCACAATATTCCCTCTTCAAGCACAAGTTCCTGCCAAACTTAATTACTTTTTTAGCTATTCCTGGAGTTCAGCACTCAAGCTCCTGCCTTTATACCTTCGCCTAAGTGCTTCCTCAGGACTAGAATGCATTCCCACCTCAACCCTATCCACTTAGAAGTGAATCCCTAGTTTGCTTTAAGGCTCAGTTCAAGTCCCACCTCGCAGTAGAAGTCCTTCCATACCCCTCTATACGGTTTTCACTAGTTCTGTATTACAGACGCCTCTGGTAAAGTCTATAAACTCAGAATAACGTTTTTAAATGAGTAACATATAGGTTTACAGAGGAAATCAGCTACCTGAAATACAGTTATCAAAGCGGTGCTTTAAAAAAACAAATTCCTAGATCTCAGCCAGGTTAAAAACCTCTGTTCTATTAGTTGGTGCTCTCTTCCTCTTGAAATAATCAAGCATTACCTATCTGTTTACAGTATGATGGAAATTCCTTGAGGGTGGGATTATTTTTCTTGTTTCTATATCCCCAGTGTTTAGCAATGTGTATCACACAAAGAAAGGCTACTGGTTTGTATAATACAGACTGATGGAAGAAGAATGAAATCGATTAAAGTTAAGAAGGGCTCAAAACTGCTCAGAAGCAGCCCTTCCGTTGTTCCCAAGTTAAAGACTTAGAGGGCTTGGAGGTATATATGCCATTAAGAAGTATCTGTCACAATTAGAGTAACTGCTAGGGCTAGGCCTAGTTTTGCTGGTCTCGAAGGACTAAAAAAGATGATAAAAAGACACAGCCTTAAAATTTGAGAAGAGAGAAATCTGAAAATAAAGACTATGAGTGATTTTGCAAAACTTGAGAAGTGTGGGTTTTTTTTTTTTTTGAAAAATTACAAAACCAAAGAAGTTGTAATAACCAAACAAACTCCTAAAGAAATAAGAAAACATGTATCCCTCCCTTCTCTGGAGAAATGGGAAACTGAGCATGGAGCACTTCATATACTGTCAGACTCTCGTGGGGTGAGGGTTAGTTTATGCTGAACTGGTTTTTCCTCTCCCTGTTGCTTGGCTCAATGGGCAGGGGAAGGGGAGGGATACATTGAGAAAAAGGCATCAATACAATTTTAGTAAACATTTTAAAAGACCAATAAAATCTGGAAATCATTAACTACTTTATCATGCATGAAAAAAACTCATGATATAATTCAATTTTGAAGAAACTGAGCTAGCTTTACGTGGTCTGCCAAAGGGGTGAGGGGTTGTGGGAGGGGGAAGGGGACGGTATGAGGAGCCCTGGACCAGATTCAAACAATAATCAAAATTAGTCTTCAAAATAGACAGAAGGCATTCTACCCAACTCCATTTTTAATACAAATATGGTCCTGACATAAGCAAGTGACAAGAAGCAGGCAAACTATAGCTTAATCTCATAATATTAATACAGCAAACATCTTTGCAAGAAGGTTGTAGTAATACATCCACTAAATAATTCATTGCAAGCAAGTTAAGAGTCATACAAGGGATACCCAGGATGGTTCAATATTAGAGAAACATTTAGGATAATTAATCATATATTCAAATAGATGGATACTTACTTCCTCAATTTCTGTTTTTCCTATAATGGTACTGACTGCAACCTAAACATACCTGCCTGGCCTGTGAACTCTTGTCCATGTCTTTCCATGCATTTGCTACAGGCCTTCCTCATTTCCTCCTAACTTTTTAAGAATACCAGTTATTCTGTCCAATTTCAAAAAGCATCACCCTACCCACTCCTCCCCCCAGTATTTTAATGCTATAACAGTAAATTTGTAGATTAGTTACAGTAACGTTGTATGATGATCAGCTGTGAAAGACTTAGCTACTCTCATTAGTATGATAAAAAAATTCCAAGGGTCTCATGGTGAAAAATGTTATCCACCTCTACGGAGAGAATGGATAAACCCAAGAGTGTTGACTGAAGTATTTTTTCCCCACTTTATTCTTCTTGCTAAGGGGCGATGGCACGCAACATGGCTAATGTAGCAACATGCTCTGTGTGACTTCGTATGTATAATGGGTATCAAATTGCTTGCCTTCTCAATGGGTGGGGTGGGGAAGGAGCTTGAGGGAAAGAATTTGGAACTAAAAAAATGAATGTTAAAAAAATTATCTCTTTTCATTTTCAAGTTTGCAATTTTGGTTTTGTATCCTTTGGAGGCTGAAAAATGTCTAGAAGAGAACAAACGTAGTGGCAAAAGGCCCTCAGTCCATGACACATGAAGACTAGCTGAAGGAACTAAGAATATTAACACTGGATAAGAAGGGAATGTGATAGGTAACTTCAAGTACTGGATGGCAATTACGGCCCCAGGATGTGCTTTTTGAGTAGTTTTGTCTTCTTTTCAGTTTTTCTGAAGCATCCCTGTTTGTAACAACCTCTTTCCCCCAATTCTCATTTATTGGATACCAGACTAACAAAATTTGTGAGAATTCTATTTAAAGAGTATAAAGGGCTCAGAAAAGGTCCTCAGTGGCTCCCCAATAAGTAAAGTCCACAAACTTTCATAAGGAATCTGTCACATCTATCTTGGCTACTCAGAGGTTGATTTGTTTCTTTCCAGGTTCCTGGCTATATTCCGGCTATATTCCAGCAGACAACTAAGGAGACAGATGACAGATTACTGCACTGTGAGAATAGGAGATAAGGATAACATGTAAAACCTGAAATCTCTAGACCTTCGTACCTAATTCTGGCTGTTCATTTTTAACTTCCTCAAAAAGGAGTTAAAAAAAATGAAGATTAGTTTTACTATTTTTTCCATACTTTCTGATGAAGATGTATAAGCAGCAAAATGGCCAAATGCTTTCCTCTACTTGTAAGCCGAAATAAATCATACACTGGAGGATCATTTTAATAATGGTCACAATGTACACAATGATCCAAAGTCAACCAGGAGTAGAACTAATTTTAGATTCATCCTAATTTTTCCATGTAGAAACAGCTGAGGAAGAACTGGATTTGCACAAATTCTCAAATGAGTCCATGAATTGACGCTTAGCCATTTAAATATAAAGCTCCTTGGAGATTTTTCCAGGCTAACAAATCATTAGCAAAGTTGCAAATAAAAGAGCATTCTGCACCCATAACCTATTCTAACTCAAGTAAATTTACTTATAACTAACAAAAAGTTTAGACACAGAGGTTTTTATAAAGAAGCATTGTTTCAATTTTAGTTTTGCTTTCAAATCTTCTTGTAAAGTTTAAATAAACAGTAACAAGTGTATATAAGTCTTTCCTCTCTTAATATTTACTAAAAGTCTGTTTTGAATCTAGTACTCTTTTTTGTATTATGTTTCTTAGATCTAACACACCAAATCCAAAGTAGGCACAAAATTACAAAGGAACTAATAAGAAATCTGACCAAAATTATTACTCAACTTGGCAGAATAAAAAAAATGTTAATTATCACATTTTAAGAAAGTATTATACTAATTTTTTATACTGGACATGCAATTTCATCAACATAGAGGGAGATCTGAAGAGAACATTTGGCAGAGCAGATCTTCTTGAAATGTAGTTTTACTATTTGGTTTTTTGGATCCAAATTCTTTCATTACATATGTTTCTTAAGGAGTCTAAGCTGAGTATGGCATGCAAATGAGTCAATATAAAATGCAGCTGCTGAAATCTTCTCTGATCAAAATAAGAAATAAACCAGTATGATTTTTACCTCTATTCACTAGAATTTTTGCTCCTATATGATGGCTAAAAAAATTTTTTTTAAATGAAAGAGCAATCAGTTTCACCAATGAGTAAAAGGAAAAACTGTGATTGTTTTCCAAATTAGTCCAAAGTTGCTTTTAGGAATTTAGCTTTTTGCTGCTATACTGATGCAAATCAAAGTGTGAAGCTGGGGATTTGGGGAGGGGGGTGTTCTGTTTTGTTTTCAATATCTAATGCTAATGGATCAAGACCTGGAAATGTTCCAAATATCAGGCAGCAATCTTTTTTGTTTCATCATGCATTTGCTCCTTGGGTTAGATGCTGGAAGATGAGGCATGTTTTGCTGGATGTAGGTATACTACCTAGATGTTATCAAGGGTAAAAAATTTATCATCTCCCCCTTAGTTTTCTATTAATTAGAAATCCAATGGGTACCACAAAATATATGCAATTCCACAAGGGATGGAATTTTCAGAAACTGAGATCCTTCCTTGTGACTTCTCCGTAAAAATTTCCGAAGGTGATACAAATTTCGTATGGTTTTGAGTAAACCATTAAAGCTGTGACACGTTCTTATCAGCTCATGTTCCTTTCCTATCCTTTTGGTTGTCAAGTGAGATTAATTGTCTTGCTCTTGGATTAAATTCGGTGCTCTGGTGATGAAGAACATATCTCACATCTAGATTTTCAAAGACTGGAAGGATCTCTTCAGTTTTTCTTTACAAAGTCTTTAGCGTATCTTCAACTCCAAAACAGTACATTCCAGTGTTTTGGCTAATCTCAAAGTTATCATCCTGAGCAAACATAGACACACTGACACAGTTTTGAAATCAGTTGATCTAGCTAAAAGACCAGCCACACTTACTTTGTCCCAAGAAATAAACAACTGCCCAGCAATCTCTCCTACCTTCATTACATAGTTGTGGTTCTTTGGAAGATCCACAGTGAATTCAGGACTTCTTATGTTTCATTGGAAAGAATGCCAGAAAGCTCACTACTACCATCCATTACAATAAAACTAAGCTTGCTTACAGATATAATGATATACATATTGATCGGTTTGAAAGGTGCAAAATCAATACTGACTTTCTTTTTCTTTCCTTATTCTGTCAAACTTGTTCCACAGTAAATAACCAGACCATCTGATAGAGGTGGAGTCTTTATTGTACAGATATTATGATTCTTAGAACTGAAAAATGATTTACAAAAGATTTCACGTTGGACAAAGTTCCAAACTCATCTACTAACATTTTTTGCCACTCAAGATGTCTGGTCTTTGGGCAGAATGATCAATGATATCATGCTGGTGCCACTGCCACAGGGTGCTTCCAGGCTCTTGATGAACTTCTTGCACTTCCACATCTTGATGTTCCTTCCTGTCGGCAGTGCTTCAATCCTCAGACATTTTCTTGTCTCCTCCTTCCGAGGGACCCAGTCTTAAGTGGTAGCAGGGAATTCCCTGGCAGTAGCAGAAGAGAGTAGGTCATGGGCTCCCTTTCTGGCTAGCTCTGATATGTAACCTTTTTTAAAAAAAAATTATTTATTTTCCCCTAGTTACATGTAAAAACAATTTTTAACATTTATTTATAAAATTTTGGGTCCCAAATTCTTTCCCCACCCTTCTTCCATTGAGAAAGCAAGCAGTTCGATATATATTATAGGTTATACATGAGTAGTCAGGGAAAACATTTCCATAATAGTCATGTTGTGAAAGAAAACATAGACAAAAAAACAATTTCGAGAAAAATAAAGTTAAAAAAGGTTTACTTCAATCTGTATTCAGACATCAGTTCTTTCTCTGAGGATGGATAGTGTTTTTCATCCTAAGTCCTTCGGAGTTGTCTTAGATCACTGTATTGCTGAGAATAGCTAAGTCATTCACAGTCAATCATCTTATATGTTTGTACATATAGATCTTTTTCCTTTTTGTTTTGTTTTTTTAAATCTCTTTTGGGATACAGACCTAGTAGTGGTATTGCTAAGTCAAAGGGTATGCATGATTTTATAGCCCTTTAGGCATGGTTCCAAACTGCTCTACCAACAATCAGCATTAATGTCTCATTTTTCCCACATCTCTGATGTTTGTCATTTACCTTTTCTGTCCTATTAGCCAATCTAACAGACATGAGGTTCTGATATGTAATCTTAAAGAGTTACCTAGAAACTAAAAAGTTGAGTGACTTGTCCATTAAGTAACCTGTGCAGGGTCACACAGTTAGTCTGTGTCAGAAAAAAGACATGGCCCCCTATCATCTCTACTACAGGGCCAGCTCTCTATTCATTATGCCTCTTCATTTACACTAAATAAAATATTTTAATAAACACTACCTAGTATCCTGAAATGTAAAATTAACTTGTTTTTCTTTCTTATTGATATTGTTCCTACAAGATCTTAACATATGATGTAGATGTGCGTACCCCCTCTATTCTCACCTACAGAGCCATACTTTTGTTTTTGTGGGGAGATCAGATCTTTGATCTCATACATATTTGGAGTTGTAAGGAACTTTCAATGTAAATCATCATCTTCACTATAAACTACAATTTTAGAAAATTCCCTAGGGCGCACTGAAAAATTAAGTGACTTGGGTAGGCCTTGAACACAGGTCTTCCCAACCTCAAATCCAGCTCTCTCTCCTCTGTATCATTCTACGACAGAGAATTTTTTTAAAAGAGAACAAAAAGGAAAAAAAGCAATTCTGCAAATATGTAATGGTTCATACCCATATTCTCCTACTATTTCAACATCAGAAGGAAGGTACATTTTCTCATCTCTTCTTCAGGGTCAAGCTTGGTATAGCTTAATTAACTCCTCAACAGTGAACTTGCTTCCCAAAGACAGGATAAAAACCAATAAAATAAAATTTAACAAGGCCATGTGACATCTGAAAACAAGTCTTAATATACACCAAACTGGAAATGTACTTCAGAGAAGTCATCTTTTAACTACATACACCCCCACCAAAAAAAAAAAAAAAAAAAACCAGGAAAATTTTATATATAAGACATTTGGCAAGATTGACATTTTTAATTAACTATTATTTTCAGAAGCACCAAAGACACTAATCAAAAGAAAAGATATTTCAGAATTAGGATTTGGGTTTGGAATCCAAGCCACTCATCAATTCTCCCTCTACAATACACCTCAAAAGTTCTCTACCTGTTCTAGTCTGACCCATTTCCTTACCAAGATAACCTTTCTTATTTATATGCTTAGTCCCAAGCCTCTCCCATATCCTCCAGGAGCCAGTTCCACTGATCATTTCCTTAGAACCTTTTCACTTCAATCTTATCAGCTACTGGCTCTCAGAATACAAAAATCCTCAAGTTGAGGGTAGCTGAGCCAAGATGACAGTGATCAGAGGCAAGCTAGCTGGACTCTTTCAATATTATCCTCCAAACAAGTTTAAAATAATGCCTCAAATCAAATTTTGGAGTGGCAGAGCCAACAAAGGTCAGGGTTAGACATTTTTCAATCCTAAGAAAAACTTAAGAGGTCAGCAATGGAAGTCTATGACACCAGCGTGGAAATGCACCTGGAGCCTACACACATGGCAGTAGCAACAGCAGCAGCTTCAGCTCTCAGCCCAGACACTGGCTAAGGGGGTTGGACAACTGGTCAGAAAGAGATTACAGGGGACCTTCTGCTGGCACTAGATACAGTTGGCACAGATTGGCAATTCTATTGCCCATGTGCAGTTCTGGGTCACGGTTCCAGGGCAGAGAGGAGCCCTTATGTCACACACACAGTCACAAGGAAGCAGGAGTTCAGGTCACAGTTCCAAGGCAGAGAGGGAGCATTACCCCAAAACACCAAGTGGACCAATGACACTTCTAAAAAAGCACTGACCTCCATCATCCCTTTGCTCACTGAACCATTTTGGTTCGGCAGCATCTAGCCTGGATTATTAAAATAGGAACAGGATAGAACAGTTAGATCTCTTAACTTTCATTCATTACCATTCTTCCCTTGAACATGATCTAACGACTTCAAGAGTCCCAATCTCAGATCTGTCAGTACATACACGTGAATAAAACGGTTCACATTAACTGACAGGATCAGATTTAGAGCAGAAAGAGGCCTTAGGAGCTATCTAGTCCAATTCTGTCATTTTAAAAATGAGGAAACTGAGGCCCAGAGAGGGTAAGCAACTTGTACAAAGTCACACAGGCAGTACAACAGAGTCAGAGTTTGCACTGAGGTCCTCAGATCCTAAATCCAAAACCCTTTCCACTGTTCAGTGCTGCCCCTTCATTTTTATTCTTTGGATTTTTATTGCCTTTCTTAGTAAAAGTGGCCCATAAACATTCAAATTTCTGGCAGATTTCAGTATTTTCTAAATTACAGGTTTAAGATAATTAAAAGCTTCAGCTTCAAGCATGACAGACATCTCCATTTGAAACCTTCTTCATGTAGGGTAATAACGAAGCTGTAATAAAGTCCTATGTCAATAATGCATCACGATGAGGTGATGGCTTTTGGTACTCGAAGGATAGGTCTTCTGCTAAGTTCTACCAATTTTATAAGCTTCAAATGTGGGCTCAGCCATGTGTGCCTCAGAAGACTTGCTTAACTAAGCACAATGAGATTCATCATAGAAAGCTGGCTACTAAATAATTAACTTTTTGGCTTTTGCAACTTTTTAAAAGATTGAAATTTTAATAAATTTAAGGAATTTCTCACACAGATATTTCACATTATCAAAGCATTTTGTGGAGAAAATAGTTTTGTTACACTATTAAATGAATAAATATTAAAGAATTTAGGAAATTGGATGGGAAAGAATGATGGTTAAAAAGCCTAATTTTTTTTTCCAATAATGTTTACAAGACAAATAGCCTTACCTTCTGTAGACTTGTTGGATTCAATTGAGTCTTATCAATTATTTTTATTGCAACCTAGTGGGAAAAAAGAAAAATTATGGTTTTAAGAATTTGTGCTTTAAAAGCATAGACTAACTAACCAGTATGGTTAAAAATTCTAAAAATGCTTATTCCCAAAAAGGAATAAACAAAAATTCAAGGAACCATACACATACCAAACTCTGCAAACAATGATTTTCATTTGTGACAGTGTCATTTTCTAATCAAAACAAAAACATGCTTCTGCGCAGATTAATGCTTAGGATGGTTTTAACAAAAAATTCATTTATATTTCATAAAATAATAAGAGATACATTTATATAGGACAAATATCTTAGACATCATATAGTAATATCAGAAGAGAGACATGAAACTATGTCATCCTAACTCCAAGATCCATTTTTCATTACACTACTCTAAATCTCTTCCAGATACACATTAAATACAGAAAACTGGTATTCACAAATTCCAACTAAGAATTCTGCTGAGTCGAGCCTCTTGTTAAGCTTTCATTAAACTTTTTTTCTCTCCACTAAATCAAGCTATTTTATGAAAGGATACTGTACCTAATCTTTCAACATGCTTCTTCAAGAATCTACAAATCAGTTCATACTCTTACAACAGTGTGCTCCAGCTGCTACACCTTTCATCTTGGCAACTGAATAAAATATTCACTGATTTAATCTTAAAACTTTCAGTATGCTCATTATGGTAATTTATTTACATCAGCTGAACTTGTGTATGAAATTATTATAATCTGGATCTTTTCCTTCATCTAATTTCCCATCTTTTAGCATCAGTAACTCATTTACATAGGTATAGTTAGAGTTATTAAAATTGAAGGTAATCTTTCTCCAATTTTCATTCTGTTTTAGTTTTGTATTGATTTTAATTCTTGTCCTAACACTTTTATGATCTGATAGTACATACACAGATGATTCAAGAATGCCTCACACAACAGTAAAGAATCACTTCACACCTAGTAAAATATAATCAATTTATTTTTTTTGTGAGGTTATTCAGCGCTCCCATGTCCAGCATCACTAATTCTTTTCTTGAAGAAAATATCTGTGATATATTGGTAATGAGGCTTCTGTGTATCCTACTAGACTTTGGTCTCTCTCATTCCTTATTCCTGAACGACACTTTCCTTTTATACAAACATTTTATTAATTATTTTTAGTGTTCATTTAAAAAAAATTTTGAGTTCTTGTATGTACAGAGTTACTCGAATGTTGTTTCCCCTATTAGATTATGAGCTCCCGGTGTGTAGGGACTATATTTTTGCCCTTCCTTTATACTTAGTGCTTAGCACCGAGCCTGGCACCAGTGAGAGCTTATAAAATCCTTGTTGATGATACCATCCCACAAGGACCTACATGCATGAATAGAAGAAATTAAGCAGTATAAAAAATAAAATGGAAAAAATGCTCTGCAGTAAAGACCTAGAACAGGAGTGGGGAACCTGTAGCCTTGAGGCCACAAGTTCCCCACTCCTGATCTAGAAGGAGAATAAACAGCTTAGAAACCAAAGTGGTAAGCTTTATCTAAGTTACAGGGACCCTGAAAATTGGAATATATCAAACAGAATCAAAAACTACGGGATACAGCAAGAAATATTACAATAAAAAAAGATAAGAAAACATAAGGGATTTGCTGTGAAAAACAAATGACCAAGAAAAAAGGTCAAGAAGAGATGTTTAAAAATCACTGGACTTCCTGAAAACTATGATTCAAAAAAGGCAAAATCCTGCTACTTTATTTCAAGAAATAAATGAAAAGTACCCAGATCTACTAGAACCAGAAGCCAAATATAGAAAGCATCTACTGATGACCTCCTGAAAGAAAGCCCCCAAACTGTTATAGCCAAATTCAGAGCTCCCACAAGTACCGAGTATCAAAACAGGATCACAGAAAATCTGCCAGCTTCTACTATAAATGAGAGAAAATCTTGGAATACAATGTTCCAAAACGCAAAAAGATTTGCAACCAATAGTAACTTATCCTACATAAAATCAAGCGATGTGCTACGGGAGGGAAATATACTTTAGTGAACCAGAGGACTGAAGCATTTCTGATCAAAAGTTCAGAGCTGAGAAGGAACTTTGACATACAAACACAAGAAGCAAAAGAAACCTATGAAAAGAACTGTATAGTGCAAGGCTTACATTCTCATGGTGGAGAAGAAATAAGAGTACCTTTAGAACCTTTGTAAGATCATCTTTCATTTCTTCCTGTTCCTAAGTGTGGGTTTACTATTCCCAGGCCTCTGCCCTGGGCCTTTCTGTCTATCTTCTAAATCTTGGTGATAATGAGCATTTCTAAGTATTTGACTCCAAAATCCATGTACGTAGTCCCTCTCCTGACTTCCAGTCTGACATCACCAACTTCTTCCTGGAGAGTTATACCTGAATGTCCCAAAACATCTCAAAAATAACATATTCACAATGGGACTCACTAAACCACCCCTTTGGCCTACCTTTCCTATTTTGGTAGAAAGCAGCATTATTCCTCTAGTTGCCCACCTCTGAAACCTTTCGACTTCTCCCTCTCCCTAAACCCTCAAACTTAATTAGTTGCCAAGTCTTGTCTATTCTACTCCCCCAACGTTTCTTTAAGCTTTCCCCTTCTCTCCAATCCTCTTCACCACCTCAAGCTTAGCCTAAACTACTACAACTGTCTTCCTGTTTCCAGCCTTTCTCCCCTCCCATACATTTTCCTAAAGCACATATATGTTCTCTAGAATAAAATACAAACTCCTTTTGGCAATTAAAACCCTTCAAAATCCAGTCTACCTTTCAAGACTTCTTTCACATTACTCTCCATTATTTCATGTTCAAACCAACTTGGCCTAACCACCATAGCAATAATACAAGTGTCCTTTGTAGAGTGCTTAAAAGTCTGCAAAATGCTTTATATGTTATAAATCAATAAGGATGTCATTAAATATTACTATATGCAAAACACTGTGCTAGGTACTAGGAATATAAATACAACACCTAAAAGAAATCTCTACTCAATTAACAGGAAAGACAAGTTCACATGTAAGTAATATATAATAAAGATAAAGAGAATAAATTCAAACTGATACAAAGTAATTAAATATAAAATAGTTTAAAAGGAAAGGTACTAGCAGTTGAGGAAATCATGAGAGATTCCACATAGAAGGGGGTGCTGGAGCTGCATCTTGAAGGAAAAGAAGGCTGCTATGAGGCAGAAATAAGGAGAGAATAGGTTTCAGGCATGAGATGGTCAGAATAAATGCATGTAGAAAGGAGACAGAGATTGAGCATCAAGTATGAAGAACAGACTAAGCCATGTTGGGCTATATCAAAAAGTGGGAAGGGAAGTATTGTTCAATGAAGTTAGAAAGAGAAATTGGAACTAAATTTCTTTTAAAAGATAAACAGAAATATGTTTGATAGGAATGTATATGTAGAGTTTATATAGGATTGCATACTGTCTTGGGGAGGGGAGAGAAAATTTAAAATTTATGGAAGTTAATGTTGAAAACTGAAAATAAACAAACTTAAGATAAACAGAGGAGTTTATCAATCACCAAGTATTTACTGAGTCCCTAATATGTATCAGGCATCATACATGGAGCTAGAGAAACAAATACAAAAAATGAAACAATTCTTCCTTCTAAGGAGCTTAACATACTAATGGAAGAGACAAGTACATAGGTAAATATATAGCATAACTATAAATAGTAATACAAAGTACTGAAATCAGAAAATACAGTGGGAATTTCTAAGAGGAAGGGAAAGAAGGAGACATCTGGAATATCCAGGGCAAATCCACAGAAATGAGAGATGGAGAATTATATATAAGAAAGAGTTGGCTGGTTTGTACAGAGGGGAACAGAGAATAATGGTCAATGAAACTAGAAAGATAAGCACTAGATGTTGAAGAACTTTAAAAAAAATAAAGGGAAGAGGTAGAGCCAAGATAGTGGAGTAAAGGCAGGGACTTGCCTGGGCTCTTCCCCAAACCCTCTAAATATCTTTAAATAATGACTAAGCAAATTTTAAAGCAGCAGAACTCACAAAAAGACAGAGTGAAACAATTTTCCAGCCCAAGACAATTTAAAAGGTTGGCAGGAAAGGTCTGCTGCACCTGGGTGAGAGTGGAGCACAGCCACACCAGCACAGCAAACTAGGAGCAGGCCTTGGGAGCCACTGAATCAACAGCAGCAATAGCTGCTCAGGAACCCTCAGTCCACAGATGGTAAGGGGATTGAACGACTGGTCAGAAGTAGGTTACCGGGGTTTCTTTGCTGGCACTGGGGCAGGACTCTGTTGCTTTGTCCATACTTGGATCTGGGTCACAGTCCTGAGTGGCAGTCCTAGGGGGAGGAGGAGTACTAGCATATGCCCGCCTGAGGCTGCAGTGGAGGGGGGACCTTCCTCATAGTTCCAGGGCAGAAAAGAGTGCTTATGGTCACTCACAGACCAGAGCATAGGCCAGGAGAGGAGTAAACACCTCTTCTTGGATCATACCACTTTGGAAGAAATGAAAACTTACAGGTCTCTAGAAGTATCTCTGAAAAAAGCTGCACAAAACCCCTGAAGCTTGCAACAGTGTGCCCTCCATCCTGGAAGCTGAGCCTTACTTTAACAAAGAGTTAAAAGTCAAGTAACAGGCTGGGAATATGAGCAAACAGGAAAAAAAAAATTGACCATAGAGTTAATATGGTGCCAAGGAAGATCAAAACACACACTCAGAAGAAGGCATCAAAGTCAAAGCTCCTACATCCAAAGCCTCCAAGAAAAATATTAATTGATCTTAGGCCATGAAAGAACTCAAAAAAGATTTTGAAAATCAAGTAAGAGGTAAAGGAAAAATTGGGAAGAGAAATGAGCAACGTAAGAAAATCATGAAAAAAAAAAAGAATCAACGGCTTGGGGTAAAGGAGACACACACACACAAAAATACTGAAGACAATAACACCTTAAAAAACAGATTAGGCCAAATGGTAAAAGAGATACAAAAAGCCAATGAGGAGAAGAATACCTTGAAAAGCAGAACTGGCCAAATGGAAAAAGAGGCAGAAAAATTCCCTGAAGAAAAAAACTCCTTAAAAAGTAGAATTGGCCAAATGGAAAAGGAGGTTCAAAATGCTCACTGAAGCAAATAATTCCTGGACTTGGACACTGCAGTCATAGCCCCCGCCACTATTTTCCACTTGTTCTTTCCCCACTGAGAAGCTCTTCCCAGAGCAGAATGAACTTACTAGAAGACAGCGAGGGCAACATATTTTGAAAATGGAAAACAAAGCACCTGTGGATTCTCATAGTTACCAAGGAGTCTATCCTAACAGAAGAGTTGATTACACAGGGAAAATAGGTCAAGCTTGAACAAACTACTTATGTGGAACGCGCTGGTAAAATAAGAACTTGGGAAACTGTGAAACATACTACTACTACTAGGAAAGGACTTTCTGCTGATGGTGTGGCAATTATCCCAGTATTACACAGAATTCTTCATTATGAATGCATTGTCCTGGTGAAGTAGTTCAGACCCTCAATGGGAGGCTACTGCTTAGAGTTCCCTGCAGGTCTCACAGATGACAATGAAAGCCCAGAGACAGCTGTTTTTCGTGAGCTTGAGGAAGAAGCTGGTTTCAAGGTGATGTTGCTGAATGTTCTCCAGCTGTCTGCATGGACCCAGGCTTGTCAAATTGTACTACACATATATAGTGACTGTGACAATTAATGGAGATGATGCTGGAAATGTGAGAGCTAAACCAAAGGTTGGAGATGCAGAATTTCTGGAAATAATTTCTTTACCAAAGAATGATCTACTGAAGAGAACTGATGACCTGGTAGTTGATGAACAAGGGGGATGCCAGAGCCTATTCTTTGGCACTGAAACACACCAATGCAAAACCCTTTTGAAGTGCTACTCCTGAAACTCTGAAACTGACCAAGACTCACCTCTATGTTTTTATAAATGAGGCCAATAACTTTCACAGTTTGGACTTTGTATTCACATAGTTAATGAAAGTTTTGAATTAGCTTTTTCATAAAATAAAGGCAATATAGAATGCACACAGTGTTGATGGAATTGTATTATCAATGAAGTGTAACCTAATATTTCAAACTCTTTATTAGGCTAACTTTGAATTATTCAATAAGGAGTGCACAAATATAAAAATCTAAAAGTAAAAAAAAAATTTCTTAGAATTAGAATCGAGAAACAGAAGCTAATGATGTTATGAGAAATCAGGAAACAGTAAAACAAAGCCAAAAGAAGAAATTATTAAAGAAAACTGCCCTGATAACCCAGAACCAGAGGGAAAAATAGAAACTGAAAGAATTTACCAATCACCTCCTGAAAGAGATCCCAAAATGAAAACTCCCAGGAATGTTATTGCCAAATTCCAGAGCTCCCAGTTGTCAAGGAGACAATATTGGAAACAGCCAGAAAGAAACAATTCAAGTATCATGGAACCACAGTCAGGTTAACACAAGATTTAGCAGCTTCTACATTAAAGGATGGGAGGGCTTAGAATATGATATTCCAGAGGGCAAAGGAGCTAGGATAACAACCAAGAATCACCTATCCAGCAAAACTGAGTATAACCCTTCAGGGGAAAAAAAATTAACATTCAATGCAACAGAGTACTTTCAAGCATTCTTGATAAAAAGACCAAAGCTGAATAGAAAATCTGACTTTCAAATATAAGACTCAAGAGAAGCATAAAAAAGTAAACTGGAAAGGGAAATCATAAGGGACTTAATAAGGTTAAACTTTAAATTCCTACATGGGAAGATGATACAGAACTTTCTTATTATTAGGGTAGATAGAAGTAGTATATATAGACAGAGGGCACAGGTGTGAGTTGAATATAATGGGATATCTAAAAAAATAAAGTTAAGGGATGAAAGAGGAATGTATTGGGAGAAAGGTAAAATGGGCAAATCATCTCACATAAAAGAGGCAAGAAAAAGCTTTTACAGTGGAGGGGAACTCTCATCAGAATTGGCTCAAAAAGGGAATAACATACACACTCAATTGGGTATAGAAATCAACTTACCCTACAGGAAAGTAGGAGGGGAAGAGGATAAGAGGGCGCTGGTGGTGAAAGAAGAGAGGGCCAATTAGTGGAGGCAGTAGTCAGAAGCAAAATGTTTTGAGGAGGGAAAGGGTGAAAGGAGAGAGAAAACAGAATAAACTGGGGTGGGGGATGGGAATAGGATAGAGGGAAATACAGTTCGCAAAAGTAATTGTGAAAAAAATTTTTTTGAATCAAGTTTCTCTGCTTGAAGTTTCATTTCTCAAACATATAGAAAACTGAGTCAAATTTATATAAAAACAAGAGCCATTCCCCAGTTGATAAATGATCAAAAGATATGAAGTTTTTAGATGAAGTAATCAAAGCTATCTATAAGCCATATGAAATAATGCTCTAACTCATTATTGACTGGAGAAATGCAAATTAAAATAATTCTGAGGTGTTATCTCATACCAATTAGATTGGCTAACAGGACAGAAAAGGAAAATGACAAACAGTGGAGGGGATATGGGGAAAATGGGGCATTAACGCACTGTTGGTGGAGTTGTGAATTAATTCAACCATTCTGTGGAGCAATTTGGAACTATACCCCATGGGCTATAAAACCACACATACCCTTTGACCTAGCAATACCATTACTAGATCTGTATCCCAAAAGAAATAAAAAAACAAAAAGGAAAAAGACTTACATGTACAACAATATTTATAGCAGCTCTTTTCTGGCAGCAAAGAATTAGAAATTGAGGGGATGCCCATCAATTGGGGAATGCCTGAACAAGCTGTGGTATGTGATTATGATGGAATACTGCTGTGCTACTGGAAATGATGAGTGGGATGCTCTTGGAAAAGCCTGGAGAGACCTGCATGAGCTGACGCAAAGTGAAATGTACGATACGCAAAGTAACAGCAATATCTTAGGATGATCAGCTATGAATGATTTAGCTGTTATCAGCAATACAATGGTCCAAGATAATTCTGAAGGACTTATGATGAAAAATGCTATCCATCCCGAGAAAGAATTGATAGTATCTGAATACAGACTGAAGCATACTTTTTGGTTTCTTTATTTTTCTTGAGGTTTTCTTTCACAACATGACTATTATGGAAATGCTTTGCATGATTACACATGTATAACCTGTATCGAATTGCTTGCTCTCTCAGTACGGGGAAGGGAGAGAATTTGGAACTCAAAATTTTGAAATGTTAACATGGTTTTTACATATACCTGGGGAAAAATAAACAATAATTAAAAAAAGAAAAGAAAAAGTAGTATATACTTTATCCTAGAAGCAACAGGAAGTCACTGGAATTTACTAAACATAGTACTGACTGGGTCAGATTTACATTTAAGCTGTAGTGGAGGTGGTGGCTTAGAATAGAGAGAAACTTGAGGCAGACAGACCAATTAAGAAGCAATTGCTACAATCTAGGTGAGAGGTAATAAAGGTGTGAACTAAGGTGGTAGCTGTGGGTCAAAGATGGTGTCAAATGAGAAACATGGATATTTGGCAACTAATTAGATAAAGATACTGAATCTGTTTTGGACATTTTGAGTCTGACTTATCTGTTGGACATCCTATTTGAAATGTCTAATAGGTAACTGATAACGCAGGACTGAAGCTCAGAGGAGAGACTGGAGATGGATAGATAGGTTACTGAGTCATGAATTGATTTCACAATTGATTAACTGATAATTAAACTCATGGAACCGAGAAGTCACTGAGAAAGAATACGATAACTAAGATGGAACCTTAAGGCAGTTCCGAATATTGATGATAAATCAGTAATGGAGACTAGAAGCAAGGGCTAGATAATCAGAAGAAGGACCGAGAGCGTAATGTAAGGAAATCCCAGAGAGGAGCAAGTAGTCAACAGTATCACATGTAGCAGATATGCGACTCTAGAGTGAGAAATTTCAAGTCTGAAGCCAGATTGCAAAAGGATGAGAAAATAATGAAAGGAGACGCGTAGAGGCAGCAAGTGTAGATGGCTTTCTCTAGGCATTTGACTTAGACAAGCAGGAAACATAAAAGATAATAATTTGACCTTAGTTAAAGTCTAGTGAAAGTTTTTTAAGGATGGGGAAGAGACTCTGGCATGTTTAAAGGCAGTAGGGAAGGAACCAGTAATTGACAGGGAGAGATGAGGAGGAAGAGAAAGAGGCAGGGTGGGGGAAAAAGAGGGGAAGGGATGGAAATTGTGGTTCTCTGCTGGAGAGGATGGGAGGGGATGGGACTTTGGGCATATGCAGACAGTATGGCTTTGGCAAGGAAACAGGCAATTCACTACCAGATACTGGGAAAAGGGGGCTGGTGGGTTGAGATGAAGAGAAAGGGAAAAGAAAGAGTTTATGTCAAATGGCCTCAACTTTCTCAGTACAATAAATAGTGAGGTCCTCAACTGGGAAGGGGGCAGAGAAAGAGGTAGTGAAGGCTTTTAGAAAGAAGGAAAGGTTTGAAAAATTTTGTGGGGAGTGAGACAGGGAATCGATTGGGGGGAGTTGATTTCTCTGCTGCAGCTGAGCGCTCAGTTCAAGTTGAATAACATGAATTTATAATGTACCCTATAAGAACAGCTATGTAACTTCCTCCAACTTTGCTCAGAAGCACATGAGCAGGACTGAAGGTAGACTGTGGGTGTAATCCAGGACTGAGGTCTGGCAAGGGGTAACTGGTAATAGGAGACAGAGGCAATGCATTTGAAAGTAAAGGGCAGTGTACAGTTAATTAGGGTCAAGTTTAAAAAGAGAGGAAAGTGAAATCAAAGCAGGCTGAGAAAGTACCGAGGGATAAAGGAATCAGAGATCTCAATGAGGGCAAAGAGTAGCGTTAGGCTGGATAAGACATAGGAAGAGACAGAATGATATGAAGTTAGGACAAGGTAGAAGAACAACACAGTTTTTGAGTAAGGAAACGGAACACGTATCAGTAATGATGAGATTCAGGGTATGACCACCTTTGTCTGTGCCTGAGATAGAGTGAATAGAATAAATCATAGAATTTAATGAGACTGAGGAATTAAGTGGTTAGGAAGTTAGAAGAAGCATCAACATGGATGATGAACTCTTATAGTTACAAGGACAAAGCTTTGGGGAGGAGAGAGACAGTGAGCCAGGTGATGAACTCCTTGAGAAAGAAAGGAAAATGACATAAGGGCCAATATAAAGAGGTATCTTGATTTTAATGGGATGGAAAATCTTGATATGATTAAGTTTAAAAGGAGGAGAGTTTCCTGAATAATGGGGATAAAGTGAAAATCTTTAAAGTGGTTTGAGGAACAAGGAAGGAAGAATCCACTCTCCATGGGGGCAGGATGACCAAGATGTAGTGTTGTTGGAGGGGAGCCAGGGCTCAGTGAGGAAAACAGAGTATTGTGTATTGTCTGCTCCTAAATTTGCTCTGTTTCCATCATGAATATAGGGAAAGGGAGAAAAACAGTACACAGCAACCTGAAAAAAGCCCATGCTACAGTATGATTTAGAGCAGGACTTCTTAGACTTTTTCCATTTATGACTCCTTTTCGCCCAAGAAATTTTTACATGACCCTGGGGATATAGGTATATAAAATAGGGATACAAATGAAACATTTACTGATAATAAATCATAAAGAAATTTATTTTAAAACAATTCTTTGATATACATAGTTTTACCATTTATTAAAGATGAAAGCAAATTTGTACACTAATGAGATGGATGTGCTTGTTTATTTTTACATAAAGAATTAACTCTTGAGGAATATATGATACTGCAGGACGTAGAGCATCTCTAACGTTTTTCAGAGTTGATCAATATTTTGATTTCATAATTGTCAATGCTGAGAACACTGCTTTGCATAAATACAGAGTACAAAATGGCAGAAGTATGTTTAGGATCATTTCAGAAATTGTTGGAAATCGTGTCCCAATCCCAAACCAAAATTCATTTAATAATTTTGCATGTATAGTAAAAACACTGCAATTCATAACATACAATAGTCTTGAATCTGAGCTGAAGTGTTTCTGGCAGTCTTCGTTGGTGTTGCATGGGGTGACAGCACACAGAGTGCAAAATGCTTATGTGGTGTGTTCAGACCCAAAGCTGCAGTGAAGCTGCACGATGCAACATGGGCAACTGCTGCCAGAAACACCTGAGATTCATTACATGTTTGATTTTGAATTAATTTTTGGTTGTTGCGCATTTAGAAACCTTTTACTGTTGATAAATATTTTGCAACCCCCATGGTCAGTTACTCGACCTCATATGGGGTTACAACCCACAGTTTAAGAAATGCTGATTTAAAGACATTACATTAATGAGGTAAAGATTTTTATGTGACAATAAAAAGCAGGCAACCTAAAAAGTCATCAATGGAAAATAACATTAACTCAGAGTGACATTTTTAAAAGCAAGTGGAAATAAGTAAGTTCAAAGAGATGTACGACGTAACCAAGAAGAGATGGTGAGCAAGAAATTGTCAGCATGCACCCAGCATGGCAAAAGGTAAGGCGGCCTGACCATTCTGGCAACTAGGAAAAGTGCCAGAGCAAAACAGGACTGTATGTATATTATTAACTGAGCACACACTCCTCACTACCTCAGTCCTGAGGTAAGTATTGCGAGCATTTGTCTTCCCATCTTCCATAAGTTTTAGAATAATACTGACATGTTACAAGACTTCCCCAGGTTTGTCCAATAGCTAATAAATTTCAGAACTGGGGATTCTGAATACAGGCCTTCCAACGAAGCATCACTTTTCCCATTATTTCACACTGCTTATCTAGCATACAGTACAGTGCCCGACACCTAATAGGTGCGTAATAAATGCTTACCAACTTGATTTTTGGCAAAATTTGACTCTGTGCTCAGAAACTGGTTTTTACCAGTTCCTTGATTCCAGAAAACAGACAGTAGTTACATACGACACAGTTTTTGGAATAGTCTGTCATTAAAATTAGCTTTCTACTGAAGTTCAGTCTCATGAGATTTTGGATAGTATGATTCTGTTATCATAGGCCCTGATCATTCTTTTTTTGTTTTCTGATCATTCTTTGTTGAGCTGAATATTAAGGTTCCAGAACTGAGTAACTTAATGATCAGATGGTAAACTGTGGTGACCCCACAAGATGTTATCCTATCAGTACAGGTGGAATTTGCAAACTCTAATATTCCAGTCATGATCAAATAATTAAGTTTGTCTTAGGATACAAAAAAGTAGTTGACAGAAAGGCATACCTGCTTGTTATGACTTCTATTTTATGGAATTTGAGGTGGGAGGAACTTTAGAGGTGATCCAGTTCTGGTACAAACCCTTCACTAATTCATGTATTTCTTCTACCATCATCCCTAACAGCCATTCATTCTTCATTTGCACAGCACTAGGGAAGGAGGCCTAGATACCCAACAAGGCAACTCATACCAATTTTGTCACATTTAGCAGTACTTTCAAGTTCTGTGGTACCCATATATCTGATAACCAGGACTGATTAAAAAAAAGAGTTGACAATGTTAGACATTAGGGCAAATCCCTATAACCTGTCAGTAGAGACCTCTCCAACTCCATAGTTGATATCAACTAATCAATATTTTCTGGTTCTAATAGTTCAATTAATTTCACATCAATCTCACTATAGCACCCTCTAAGGCCCCATTTCTATACCCTGACAACAAGGGCATTATGTAATTATGTTATTTGCCGTAACTCAGATATAATACAGTTGGTCTAAAATGTAAAATCTTAAAGCCAAAGTCTCTAGGTTAGTAACTCTCTCGTATTAAGGGGTAAGGTATCTAGTTTATAGCCTTCATTCTTCATTTTAATCCCTGCCTTCATACTTGGGAAAACAGTATATAATGACATTAATAATAAAGCTAACTTTTATATAGTGCTTTAAGGTTTGCAAAGCACTTTACAAACATCTCATTTATTCACACAACAATGGGGAAAAGGAAAGTACTACTACTATCACTACTTTAAAAATGAGGAAACTGAGGCAGATGGGTTAAGTGACATGTCCAAGGTCACAAAGCTAGTGCCTGATGCTGGATTTGACCTCAGGTCTTCCTGACTCCAGTGCTCTATCCATAATACCACCTATATGTTGATGCCACCTCAAATGCCTTGTTCTCCTTCCTTGTTCCTCTAGTTCAATTTCAGTGAGCTAGATCTTCATTTTACCTTATCCACCAGAGATGATCATACCTTGGATCTATCATAAAATGTCCCTGCCTTCATGATCTTAAACTCTAAAATGTTGTTCTCTGATTATAATATCCTATCCTCACTTCTTTCCCCTCCAATTTACTCCTAAATCTATTCTTTGACCTTGACATAACCTCTAGTCTCTCAATCCTTGCCCATGTATCCAGTTCATAATTATTGCTCTGGCCATTTCCTTCTTTCACAGCTCTGATGCAACAATTCAATTATGTATTAACCATCTTTAAATCTCTTGTCTTGTCCTATGACCAGGTTTACACTGCCAGTCCTTCCCTCCCAACCCGCCATCATCAACTTTTCTGCTCCTAGCCACATAACGCTAATTGACATTGGAGGTGGCCTGGATGAACAAACCCACTACAAATTTGTTACTCTAAGTCATGTGTCACAGAAGACAGGTGGATCAGGTCTAATCTGGAAGACATCAATAATACAGTCCAATCCTTCAAGCATTTAAATGTCTATTATGAGCAAGGCACTAGGGATACAAAGAGAAAATAAAAGAAATTCCATACCCTAAAGGAGCTTACATTCCGCTTGGGGAATAGACCATGTAAACAGATCAGTATATAATAGTACACAATAATTTGAGGAGGAAGTTATGAACCTGACCTTCTCCTTTCTACTCCTCATTAAGAAAAAAACCCAAACAAAAAAAAAAAAAAAAAAAAAAAAACCAAACCACAACAAAATTCTCAAATTGGCCACATCCCCCCAAAATGCATTTCAATCAGTACTCTGAACCTACCATTTATCTACCTCTCTATCAGGAGATTGGTAGTATGTCTCATCACAAGTTCTTTGGAATCATGGTTGGTCAGCGCAATGGTCAGAGTTCCTAAGTCTTGCAAAGTTGTTTGCTGTTTTCTGATTCTGCTTACTTCACTGTGTGTCACTTTACAAAAATCTTCCCAGGTTTCTCTGAAACCATCTCCTCGATCATTTCTTACAGCACGCTAGCATACCATCACATTCCTTTTCCTCTTTTTTTGATTTCTTTGAGATATAGAGTAAGTAGTGGCATTGCTGGTTCAATGGGTATAAAGAACTTGCTAACTTTTGGTACAGGTTCCAAACTGTTTTCCAGAATGGCTTAACCAGGTTTTGTTGTTGTTCAGCTATTTAGTCGTCTCCAATCCTTCATGACTCCATGGACTATTGTACACCAGGCCCTTCTATCACTCACTATCTCCTGAAGTCTGTACAAATTCACGTTTGTGGCTCCCGTGACACCATTTATCCCTGTCACCCCCTTTTCCTTTTGCCTTTAGTCTTTCCCAATGGTAGGGTCTTTTTCAACGAGTTTGGCCTTCTCATTATGTGGCCAAAGCATTTAAGCTTAGCTGCAGTATTTGACCTCCCAGTGAATAGCCCGAATTCATTTAAGTATTGATTAATTTGAGCTCCTTGCTATCCAGTGGGCTCTCAAAGTCATGTCTCGCACCACAATTCGAAAGTGTTGACTCTGTGGCCCTCAGCTTTCCTCATAGGCCAGTTCTCACAACCAAACATAACTACTGGAAAAACCACAGTTCTGACCATACAGACCTTTGCAGCAAGGTGATGTCTCTGCTTTTTAGTATGCTGTCCAAATTTTCCATAGCTTTCCTTCCAAGAAGCAAGCAAATTTTAATTTTATGGCTGCAGTTGTCAGCTGCAGTGATCTATGAGCTGAAGAATATTTAATCTGATACTGCTTCCATTTCTTCTCCCTCTATTTGCCAGGAAGTGATGGGACCAATTGCCAAGACCCTAGCTTTTTTTATGTTAAGCTTCTAGCCAGCTTATATACTGTCCTCTTTCTTTCACCTTGCTGGTGTGTGAAATGAGAGCAATTGTTTGATAATTTGAAAATTCTTTGTCATTGCCTTTCTTCAGGACTGGGAAGTAAACGGTTCTTTTCCAATCCAGTGGCCACTGTTGAGTTTTCTAAATTTGCTGGCATATTGAGTACAGCACTTTAACAGCATCATCTTTTGGGATTTTAAACAGCTCAGCTGAAATTCTATCACTTCCACTAGCCTTACTATTAGGAAAAAAAACTAAGGCCCAGTTTACAATTCCACCAACAGTAAATTAGTCATCCTGTTTTTCTACAGCCTTTCGGGAATACCATTTTCATTTTTTGTCATTTTTGCCAATCTGAGACACATGAAGTAGAACCTCTAATTTGTTTCAATTTGCATTTGCTTGTAATTATTAGTGACTTAGATGATTTTCTTCATATGGACATTGTTAACATGGATTTCTTTCCCTGAAAACTCTATTCACATCCCTTTACTATCAAATCAAGAAAGGGTGTTTATTCTTATAAATCTGAATCAGTCCCTACATAACTTAGAAATAAGACTTCTATCAGAGAAACATGTTACAGAGACTTTACCCCATTTACCTGCTTCTCTTCTAATTTTAGCTGCACTGGTTTTATTTGTGTAAAACCTTTTTAATTTAGTGTGATAAAAATAGTCCATTTTACCCTTCTGTGATTCTCTACAACTCTTGTTTGGTCTTGCCCTGTTCCCCTATCTATATATCTAACAGGTAATTTCTTCCTTCTTTCTCACATTTATGATGTCATCTCTTAAGCAGATACAAGGCCTACACTCATTTGTAGTATACCTTGGTATAGTGTTACATGTTATTTTAGATCTAGTTTCTGCCACACTGCTTTCCAATTTTTCCAACAGTTTTTGTGAAACAGTGAGTTCTTACCCCAGTAGCTGAGATCTTCAGGTTTCTCAAACAGTATGTGCTCATTTGCCTCTGTATTTTATGTGTCTAATCTGTTCTACTTTTGATCCCACCCCTTCCACAGCTTGCTCTATTTAATCTTTAATCTTTCCTCTCTTCCTGGTTCCTTTTCTACCATCTACAAATATGCTGGAAAAATAAACTTTGTAAAGTATAGGTCTGACAACGTGAAAGAAAAGAAAGTCTCTAGTGGCCTCACTACTGCTTCTGGGATAAAATAAAAATCCCGCAGTCTGACGACTATCTCCACAACCTACTTCTAATCCACATTTCCTCATCCAAGAAGGCATCCTTTGAAGCATCCTCTCATGAAAGAAATGGGCCTCATATATTTCAGAGAACTAGATTATTTTATGATAAAGCTAAGCACCAAAAGTATTCTAAGAAGCAGTAAATACTTCTATAATCCCCCCTTTTGGAAATTCCTACTTCTCCCCTTCCACATGTTCCTGGTATTCAGGAGGAGCTAGGCTAGGTTTCTGCCAAGAGTGAGTTTAACAGACACCTTTAAAAGTCAGAAAAAAATTTTATTTCTCCAATCAAGTTTCCTGTCTGCACTATCCCACTATACTCTTTGGCATCATACACATACCCTGGGCCGAGCTTTAATGCCCTCTTTCTATATTCCATCATTCACAATTTAAATGTCCTTTTTTTTTTTTTAAAGACCAAGTTGAATCTAGAGGTTCAATAAAAGAAAAGTTATAAACATAACAGACCATATTAATAGCAAAAATAATTTTTAAAAACTAAATATCAATAATGATCAAACTTTTGATAAAATATAACAGCATTTCTGTTTTTGAAAAAATTAAAATGAAAAGGAATATTTAAATAGACCTTTCTTGGTAGGCAGTACCTATCAAAAAATTTTAAAACATTATAATGGACATAGGCTAAAGACCTACGTTAGGATAAAGCAAGGATTTCTATTATAAAAAATATTATTTGACACTGTTCTAGAAATGCTAGCTATAATAATAACAAGGAAAAGAAATTAAAAGAATTTAAGCAGGCAAAGATTTGCAGAAAATATGATGATCTATCTAGAGAACCCTAAGAAATAAACTAAAAACCTTAGAATTGCAGGAAGTAAAATAAACCCACCTAAATCAACAGTATTTCTGTATTAGCAACAAAACTCAGCAGGAAAAGATAGAAAAAGAAATTACATTTAAAATAACTACAGAATGCATAAATATCTGGAAGTCTATCTTCCAAGACACAAAGGAACTATATGACTACAACTACACTCTTTATAGAAATAAAAATAACTCTAAATTAGTTGAGAATCAATTGGCTAATGATTAGGCATAAAAGTGACGATATGGCCTAAATTAATTTATTCAGTACCATAATCAATCAAAATAGCAACGGATTATTTTAGAGAACTACAAAACAATTGGACAAAATTTTTCTGCAGTAACAAAAGGTGAAGAAACTCAAGAAAAATAATGAAAAAAGTGAGCAGGGAGCCTGTCAGTACCAGATCTCAAACTATAAGACAAGCAGTAATCATGAAACTATTTGGTACTGACTAGAAAAGAGGCTGATCAGTAAAACAGATGAGGCACATGATATCCTGATACAAATAAATGTACTAGTATTTGTTCAATAAACACAAAGCCCCAACTACTGAGAAAAGAACTACACTATTTGACAAAAACTACTAGGAAAAACGGGTAGGAAGTTTGGAAGAAATCAGATTTCGACTAATACTGCGTACCAAATATGAAGACAGATCCAAGTGAATGTGGGGTTTAAATACCAAAAAAATCATATCATAGTTAAATTAGAAAAGTAACACAGACTATACCTTTCATAACTATGGATAATGGAAAAGTTAATGACTAAACAAGAATAAGAAGATAAAATTAACAACTTTAGTTATATAAAATGTTATACAAATAAAGCTAAATGAAATTAAAATTAGTAGGGAAACAGGGAACTGGGGGGAAAAAATCTTTGCAGCAAGTCTTTACGATAAAGATCCCAAGCCTAAGATATATAAGGTACTGATTCAAATATATAACAAGACCCCCTCCCCATTTATAAATGGTCAAAGTACCTGAATATACAAATGCAAAGGATCAACAATCATATAAAAAAATGCTCCAAGACATTAGTTAAATTGTAAATTAAAAAAAAAAAACAAACAACTCTGTGGCTCCACCTCACACCCATCAGATTGGCAGTTTGGACAGAAAAGCGAAATGACACATGTTGGAGGCACTGGACGGGCTGCAGTAAAACAGGCACAATGATCCTCTGTTGGTGGAACTGTGAACTGGTCTAACCAACTTTACATATCCCTTGACTTAGCGATGATCAATACTAAGGCCTTTATCCAAACTGAGCAAAGAAAAAAAGAGAAAAGCTCATATATGCAGAAATATTTACAGCAACTCCATTTGTTGTAGCAAAGGCCGGTGCCCACGAATTAGGAAATAGCTAAACAAATTATGGTACATGAATGCAATGAAATATTATTTTGTCATAAGAAATGATGAAAGGGGTGGTTTTGGAGAAACCTGGGAATATTTGTGTGAACTAATACAGGGTGAAGTAACCAGAACCATAGGACACACAATTCCAAGACTGATGATAAAACCCACTTCATGACAGAAAAATGACAGCTTCGAAGTGAAGAATGAGATGTACATTTTCAGACAGGGTAAATGTTGAAATTTGTTTTGCTTGATTATAATTATTTCTGTGAGAGTTTGGTTTTTCTTTCTTTTTTGTTTTTCAACTGGGGGGGTGGGGTGGGAAGGAATACAGGAAGGAATTGAAGTATTTTTTTTTAACCTAGAAGAGAACAAAAAGGCCAGAAGAAAAAAAGCCAAGCAGAATAACTTCAAGAGCTATGCAGCCCAGTTCCAAAAAATTTGCCCCAAACAATAGGTGATACTTACAGAGAATGTTTAAGGTTTACAAAGCACTGTACAAGCATGATCTCCTTTTGATCCTCATAAACCAGAAAGGTACTTTATTCTTATTTTAGAGATGAGAAAGTTGAATAAAAGAGATTAAATAAATGACCTGCTGAAATTCAAACTCAGGACTTCCTGAATACAAATGCAGTACTCTATTTGCTACATTATTCTGCCTATGGCTAATACACCTCTATATTAAATGTTAAGTTTTACTATGACCACAAGTGGACAGGGCCTTGGGTTACTCTCATATCCAGGGCTTAAATCACATGGTAGCTAAGAATTTTTATCCTATATAACCATTAAAAACAAGAGTAAGAGCCAAGGATGTCAGAAGCCATTCAGGAGAGAGGACTCTCATCTGTAGCAATGCTTAGAATAAATATCATCCCCACAGGTAGGTCCAACTAGAAACTGACCTCTTGAATAACAAAGCGGGGATAAGGATTTGGTTCTTTTTTCAAAGTCATCACTCTTATTAAGTAATACTTTTCTTTGAAACTCAAATACTCTCATTATGTTCAATTTGTACACCTCGTTCCTATGAGGTAGGAAATGGGCAGGTTTTTCTCTACCTTACACAATGTAGGCAATGGCTGAGTTGAACTGTCAGCATTTGTTGCACTATAAGACTATTAAAAGTCCTCATCTCACCTTAATATTAGCAGCTGAAACTGAGTATTAATACAATGTAAGGGCTTTGCTTTAATTACTGACTCAGGATGAATCAAGGCCCTCAATCATCAAAGCCACTTTCTATACTTAGTGAGCTTTAAAAAAAATTAATGCACGTAATAATGATGATGATAGCTAGCATTTACATAGCTCTGTAAGGTTCTGCTTTTTAAGCTCTTCAATACTTTATATATTACTTAATTTGATCCTCATAACAAACCTGTGAGGCAGGTGCTATAATTACCTCCATTTTACAGATAAAGAAACTTATCTGCCTGACAGAAGTTAAGTGATTTACCCACAATCATAATATATAGAGCCAGTGAGTATCTGAGGCAGGATTTGAACCCAAGTCTTCCTGAATTCAAGTCCACACTCTGTACACTATTCCAACTAGCTTCCTAATATTCTGCCTTCACCGCCCCAGGCTTCTCCTCTGAAAAGAGAACATTACCTGTTCCTTGGACCATTATTAGCTTTTTAATTACTCAGAGATGGAAGCATGGCACAATGACTGATGACTTTACTGTAATTGGGTAATTTACTTCACCTCTGCACTAACACTTAAACAAAAAGTCCCTGTCTCCGGGGAAACAACATCTACAACGTTATTTTGTATTTGTTTTATGTATACTCATATAGAAAAAAAAATTATTTGGGGACAGACTAACAATAGGGGGATTCAAGAATAAACTCATATAGAAGGCATCATTTGAGCTGAGCTTTGAAAAAAACCAGGGATTCTATGTGGTGAAAGTGAGGATGGAGTGCATTCCAGGCATGGAGATGTCAGAGAACAGCAATTAGGCTAGTTTACACGGATCATAAACACATGTGACAGGGTGCAATGTATAACAAGCTTAAAAGGGTAAGCTGGAGCTAGGCTGTGAAAAGCTTTCAATACAAAATGGATAAGCTCACCAGAGGCAACAGGGAACCACTACTTTGTTGAGAAGAGGAGTGATACGGTCAGCCTGTACTTTAGAAATGTCCCTTTGGCAGCTGTGTGGAAGATGGGTTGGAGAAGTAAGAGAACTGAGGTGGGAAGACAAATCAGAGACTACTGCAATATTCCAAATGAGAGGTGATGAGGGCCTGAACTAGGGGGCATAGCCCTGTGGACAGAGAGGGCATGAACTTGAGAGGCGTAGGAAGTCCAATCAACAAGACTCGGCAGCTGACTGGACATGGAGGTTAAGGGGGAATGAGCAACAGAGAATTACTAAGGCTGCTAACCTGGGTGACCAGAAGGCTGCAGATGTCCTCAACTGAAATAGGAAGTCTGAAAAAGGGATGGGGGTAGGAAGGGAAAAAGTTATTCATTCCCTTTTGGACATGATGAGCGTGAGATATTTATAAGGACATTTAGTCAGAAGTGTCCAATAGAGAACTGACTCTATGGGACTGGAACAGAGTAACACTAAAGTTGCTTCTTTTAACGCATTTTTCACTTGTTTCACTTCACATTTATTTTGTTTTTTATCAATTCATAAAAATGCATGTTTTGGCATACAAAAGACAACAAATGCTGACTAATGTTTCTACGAATTTCTCATATTCTTTAGTTCTTACAGCACAATAATATTCCATTATTTTCATATAGCAGAGTACATCCGACTATTCCCCAACTGATAGGATACCATTTCCACATCTTTGCTACAACACAAAGTGCGGCTGCAAATATTTTTATACATATTGGACTTTCCCCCCCCTACTTTTCATCTCCTTGGGATATACCACAGTAGTAGAATCACAGGGTCAGATGAACAGTTTAATCACTTTTCTCACACAACTGCAAACTGCCACACTTATAGAATGGGCGCACGAATTCACAGGTCCAACAGCGTATCCATCGCTCCTCCAAAACTATTGCTATTTTTTGACATCTTTAAATTATATGAGCCAAACCCCTATGGCTGTTTTAATTTGCATATCTTATTATTACTGATTTGGAATAGTCATACAGTTAATGATTGTGATTCCTCTTTTGAAAACTGTTCATATTTTGCCACTTGTCTAGGGTGAACCAGTATCTTCTATGCTTGTATCAATTCCCCATATACCTTGGATATCAAATAGACAGCAGACTTTATCAGTGATATTTTTATCAATAAAGATTTCTTCCCTACTTAACAATTTTTTTTTGCTTATTTTCACTATTGATTTTATTTTTGTGTAATCAAAGTCATGCGGTTTTTAAAAAAATTACTTCTATCTCCTCTTTGGTTAAAACTCTCTTTTAACTATAGCTAGGTAAAGTATCTCCTTCCATTCTCTAGCTGTCTTTTTTAATGATATGATCTTTTATGTTTTAAGTAGAATATCTATTTGGAATTTAGTGAAGTTTACAGTGTAAGATTGACTATCTAAAACCTAATTTCTGTCAAGCTGCTTTTCAGTTTTCCTAGCAGTTCTTGTCAAATATGAACTGCTTTGGCTTCTTTCTGGGGTTTTATCAAATGGTACACTCCTATTTTTTAATTGATTTTGGGTCTATTGTTACCTTTCTATCTTAAAACCAGTACAAAATCATTTGCATACTGCTGCTTCATAATATAACTTGAGGTCTGATAATACCATGTGTAGTGTGCTTCCTTAACAAGTCCTTTTTTAAAAAGAAGTTATTTATAATTCTCACTGACCTAAAGGACAAGAGAAGTGCAAGAGGCTTCACTATTTAGTAAGCTGAATGGGGAAAAACTATTAAAGGAAGAAACATACAGGTGGTAGTAATTTTATTTCTATAAACCCCTGTTAAATCAATATTTCTCTTAAGGGGGCTACTCTGTAAAAAAAACAAAAAACAAAAACCAACCTGAGGCAGTTTTATAATCTCAAGTTTTGTTTAGCCTAGTAAAGAAGTAACTTACTGTAATCAAACCACTAAATCTCCCTCTATTAAACATAAGGGAAGGGTGGTCACTCTATGACTAGATGTTGCAACTTATCCACGTACGCTCATCATGTGAGATTCTTGTCCACAGTTTTCCACTTCAGAGGCCTTCCTCTAGGTCTTTTACATTTTGCAGGTGTCAGTGCAACATCAGGAGTCCAACTGCTTCCACACCACACTGCCCCCTTCCCCCCCACCTTTTCTAATAATATTTCCTGAATGATTTAACTTAATTCACTCATTGATGGTAAACCACCTCTGGAAAGAAGCTGAAGCTCACATAGGCTTGAACATCATGCATGTAAACTAACCTATGCCATCCCTGCTTTTGTTTTACCCTTCTTAAACCAAAGTAGCAATAAAGAAAGGAAAAGTTTGTGATCACGGAAAAAAGTCAGAACTGAATGCACACAAAGGTGTGCTGCTTGAAAGGTATATTAACAACCTCTTCAACTTCAAATAGTCTGGGTACCTAAAGTAAAATCATAATCAGAAAAGACTCTCTCAGTTGGAAAACCCATCAAAGGCCATTTAGCCTAAGCCATGCTTGAATAAGAATCCTTTTTACAGAATATCCAACAATGGTTATTCAGTTTTTGCATGGAGACTTAAAAGTAAAGCATTACCTCTAGTCATTACCATTTTACTTTTGTATGTGATGCAAATATTATACGCAGCTTTCCCAATAATTGCTAGAGGAAAGCAAGGATGCTCCTTTTCCCTGATATTATTTGCCATAGTTCTAGAAATGCTAACAATGGCATTAAGGGAATATTAAGAAATTAAACCCATAAATAAGAGGAAATAATTGATCTTACAATTCACAGGAATAACTATGAAGTCACACTTCTCCCATCTTGTAATTTAAAGTCAGAGAGACCAGAAGTCAGAGTGAAGGAGGGAAAGCATTCCAAGCATAGGGGGCAGTCAAAGACAATGCCCAGAGCCAAGAGATGGAGCACTTTGTGAAACAACCAGCCTATGTCACTGGATCAAAAAGAATGCATAAGGGACTTAAGGTATAAGGAGACAAGAAAGGCAGGAGAAGGCTAGGTTGTAAAGAGCTTTGAATGCCAAACAGATCATTTTGCATTTGATCCTGGAGGCAACAGGAAGTCACTGGAGTTTATTGAGTAGGGAGGTGACATGATCATACCTGCGCTTTAGTGACTAGCCCTTTAGTGGCTGAATGGAGGATGGATTAGAGTGGGAAGAGATTTGAGGCAGACAGACCCACCAGGAGGCTACTGCAATAATCCAGGTGTAAGGTGATGAGGTTCTGAACTAGAGTTGTTGTAGGGTCAAAAGGAGAGAAAGGGGCATACTCAGGAGATTTTGCAAAGGTAAAATCTAAAGGTCTTGGCCACAGCTTGGATATGGGATGGTGAGAGATTCTGAGAAATCTATGATGACTCCTAGGTTGTGAGTCTGAAGGACTGGGAAGCTGGTGGTGTACCCTACAGTAACAAGGAAGGTAAGAGGGAAGGAGGATTTAGGGAGGAAGAGAATGAGTTCTTTTTGGACATAAAGAGTTTAAGATGTCTACTGGACATCCAGTTTGAGATTTCTGAAAGGCAATTGGAGATGTGAGACTGGAGGTCAGCAGAGAGATTGGTACAGGAAAGGTAGATTTAAGAATCAGCAGCATATGAGCGAATGGAAGCAGAATCAGGAGACCATTGTACATAATAACAACAACACTGTGAGATGATCAACTATGACAGACTTAACTCTTCTCAGCAATACAGTGATCCAAGACAATTCTAAAAGACTCGTGATAGAAAATGCTGTCCACATCCAGAGAAAGAACTAAGGAATCTGAATGATTGAAACACATTATTGTCACTTTTTTTTGTTTTTCATGGTTTTCCCCTTTTGTTCTGTTTCTTCTTTCCCAACATGACTAATGTGAAATACGTTTAACATGACTGCACATGTATAACTTTTATCAGATTGCCTGGCATCTTGGGGAGGGAGAGAGAGAGAGAGGGAGAAAAATTCGGGAGTCAAAATCTTATAAAAAACAAATCCTGAAAACTACCTTTACATGTTAATTGGAAAAAATTAAATACTATTTACAAAAAGAATCATCAATATAGAGACGGTAATTAAATCCACAGCAGCTAATGAGATCAAGTAAAGTAGTACAGAGGGCAAAGAGAAGAGGGTTCAGTACAGTACCCTGAGGGACACCTGTGGTTACAAGGCATGATGTGGAAGAAGATCCAGCAAAGGAGACAGAACTGTGGTCACACAGGTAGGAGGAAAACGAGAAGAGTTGTGTCCCAAAAACCTAGAGAGAAGAAAGTATCAAAGAGGAGAGGGCTTCAGAATTGTCAAGGAGAATGAGGGCTGAGAAAAGGGCATTGAATCTGGCAACCAAGAGATCACTGATAAAGTTTAGAAGGAGTAAGGTCAGAAGCCAGATTATAAAGGGCTGAAGAGAGAAAAAACATGAGACCTGAAATACATGCCCAGATAACACCAAGAGTCATTCCACAATTCTACACTCTATCCTTTAAGGCAAATTTTTATCTACTCTGTATCTTCCATATACCTATTTGTATACGTGCTGTCTCCCTCATAAGAATGTAAGTTTGTTCATGAACTGATATAAAACAAAATAATCAGAACCAAAAGAATAGTATATATAATGACTACAACAACTGTCAATGAACAGATCTCTAAAAAGAAGGTACATTGCTAAGTAAACAAAAAACAATGAATGTCCTGGAGAACAGATACTACAATGAAACATAATTTTCCACTGATGAAGAGAGGCAGGAGACTACTATGACACAGTATAAAGCACACTATCATATGTGGTCACTATTACCTGCCTATGCTTAATTGTTTTCTTGGCACAAGGTGGGAGAATCAGATCAGAGGGTTAGAGGAGTTTGAGTTTGACTGAAAAACAAAAGGTATCAGTAAGCTGGATCTTCTTAAAGCATTAAAAGAAAAAAGTACATGTTTTACAGTTTCCTTAATGTCAAACAGTAGTTGAGTTATTTTAACAAATTTATTCTGTACAACTAATTATGGAGTTATTAGTCTCTGAACCTTGGGACTCAGAAACAAGAAAAAGTAAAGAACTAGCTCCAACTTAACCATTCTGTTTCCATGGTTCTATCTTTCTTCTAGGTCGACACACATCAAGAAGATTTTCCAAACTGACTAAACTTCTCAGAGATACAATCTGCAAAACTAAAGTAAAAAAGTATAACATTTTTAAACAGAGACAGGTAATCATAAATATTTTTGTTTATTTACAAATACACATACACATTGCAAGAGGCAGCTCTGTGGCTTTTTCTTTTCATCAAAAGTAAATGTATTAATCAGTACTTACTTCTCTGCCTGTAAGGATGTGTCTTGCCAGTTTCACTTTTGCAAAATTTCCCTTGCCAATTGTTTTCAGAAGTCTGTAGTTTCCAATATGAGGCTGTTCATCTGCACAGGAAGCTACTGAGTTTCTACAGCGAGCTCCAGAGCGCCCAGTTCGAGAGGTAACTTCTTGACGTCCATCTCCATGAGATGTGTGCTAAGGTAATAACAACATACACAAGGATAAGGAAATAAAAGAACACACAGTACTTGCCAAGTTTTAAGAGCCTCTGGCTGAAGAAATAACACATTATTGCTTACAAATTAAAATTAATTTTAGCCTCACTGTGTCATCAGCTTCTGTGGACATTTGTCCATATTATATCAATGTTCTCTTAATCTTAAACTTAAGAGAAAAATAATGGAGGAAAATTTGTAAAAATAAAAATACAGAAAATAGTCTAAGTTCAACTTAATGATTTGAAAGAGCAAACTAATTTACATATACGAATCTCTTAAAACCTCACTAACAAGGACTTAGGTTTGTAGAACCTTTTTCTGAAAGCATTTCTTGCATACTTCTAATCAATCTTCACAACAAACTTATATGGAATAGGTTTGCAGACAGGCATCATCCTCATTTGACAGATAAGTAAACTACAGCTAAGAGATTAAGTGATTTTGCTCAAGGTCAAAAGCGATTTAGTAACCAAGTTATAACTAGAGCCAAGCTTTCCTAAAATTTAAGTCCTGTCCATTTTCCACTACACTGTAGTGGCTGTCTATAATCATTCAAAAGGTACAGCCATAAACACTTAAACTAGAACTTAAAGCCACATAACCACAAAGTTGCTAACTTTTTCCCAAGTTATAAGCACTCAACTTTTAAACACAAACTTCAAAGGCTAAATAGCGTCTGTAGACTGTATCTCTTCTCACCACTTCCTCCAAGGCTATCTACATACCTTTTTCTAAACTCTTCTTCTCTCTAAGTTGTCCTAGATCAACAGTACTAGATGGTGACCCAAGTTTTGTCTCACATAACTAGTCTCATCTCTTTAGCTCTACCACCACCTTCCAGGACAACTGTGTAGGAGACACTAAGTTTTTTCTTGAGGAAAATCTCTCTTGCCCTAAATGATCCAAAATAAACCTAATTGTGACTAACACACTCCCCACTTCTCATCATATTTAGACCTACTGAAATACATCTTAAAAGTCCTGCTCAAGTACATTTCCTTTATCTCTCAAAGAGAAGTAATCCTGCCTTAGCCCAGTCTTTCTCAGGTTTCTGCTCAATCTTTGCTATGCACTTAATTTTCTGGTTGGTCTCCCTGGTCTAGCCTCTGTCCAATCCATTCCCCATGGATTCCAATCCATCCTCCATTTTGCTATCAAATTCATTTGACCAAGTTATCCCTCCTTCTTATTCAAAAAATTCCACTGGCTCCCTATCACTTCCAATCTTAAGCTTAAAACTGCACTTAACACTTTTGGGATATTATATATAATTCTCAAACATTCAAAGCCCTGCATAACTTGGTCTCTTTGTACCTTTCCAGTCTTTTTATACCTTATTCACTTACTTTACCCACACGCTCTGATTCAGTGATACTAGCCTCCTTGTCTTCAAACAAGGTACTCCATATCCCCAGACTCAAGGAATTTTCACTAACCCTAACCCCACATCTGGAATTCTCCCCTCCTCATCTGTGCTTCTTGGCTTCAAGTCACAACTAAAACCCTATCTTCTATAAGAAGTCTTCTTGATATGTCCTTTAACACTAGAACTTTCTCTCTACATTCCCTCCATTGATGTTCTTTAATTGTCTTGTCTGCTGTCTCTTTCCATCAGAAAGTTCCTTGACAGCAGGGACTGTTTTTTGGCCTTTCTTCATATCCCCATTTATTCTGTAAATTCAGCCTTTCACATATCATGTTTTCTTAAGAGTGAGGCACACAAATAATGTTACACTCAATTTTAGGTAAAAAAATGTTTACTCTTCAATTTTAGAGAATACAGACAATTTAAGATTCAAGGTTATCTAAAGTCTGAATTTGCAGTTTAGTTTTCCTAGAAAAATAAACAAGCATCAATCTCAATTACTCTAAAGGGGGAAAAAAAAACCACATTTATACACACATCATGCAGTCTGATTCTACCATGGTTCAGCATATCCATACCGGCAGTCACTGAGTATGAATTCAAGCTGGTAAGGTTCTTGGCAGTATCCCCTCCCACTCCTCACACTAACAGCCTGGCTTGATGCCATAATGGAGGGGAATAAGCCAAGAGTGGTCTGGTAAATATTTAACAATCAGCTCTCAGAAGAAAATGTGCATATGGCATACTTCAAAGCTTAAACTGTATTAACATTATTTCTATCAATTTAAGTCTACAGAAAAGCAAAAATACAATGAATCATGCCCTGAACTGTAGTGTTTTCTGAGGTGTAAATGCTCACACTGAAAATTTAACACTCAGTTCTTTGTCCAGCTGGGAGTAATCCTTGTCAAGAAGGGATGTGCCACCCCCACCCATATCAACTGTCAATTAAAGGGACAGGCAAGGCAGTGCTGGGAGATACTGACCTTTCTCTAATCCTCATAAAATGGTTAAAGTTAAGGTCAGTCATTGTTCCATTATATATCCTAGGCCCTCTTCTCTCTTTATTACTTGAGATCACTTGTTGAGCTCATAAGCTTCCCGGAATTCAATGAACATCTCTATGCTGATGACTCTTAAACTACATATCCAGCCCTACCCACTCTTACCCTCCAGATTCTCCCTAACTGCCTATTCGACATCTTGAACTGGATGTTCTGCAGACATATTATATTCAACATATTCAAAACTGAACTCATTATCCTTTTCTCCCAAACTCTCCTCTCTTCTTAACTTGCCTATTACTATCCAAGGTACCACCATTTTCTCAGTGTCATCTTCAATTTCTCATTCTCTTACTCCTCCTTTTCCAATCTGTTGCCAAAGCCTGCCAATTTTACTATAATATTTCTCACATATATTCCCTTCTCTCCTCTGCTACTGCATCTCACTACCTGCAATAGCCTGCTGGCTCATCTCCGTGCCTCAACTCTTATCCCACTCCAGGCCATTCTCCACTCAGCTGTCAAAAGTGATCTTCCTAAAAAGCAGGTATGACCATATCATTCTCCCTACTCAACAAACTCCAGTGGCTCTCTATCATGTTCAGGATCAAATATAAAATTCTTTGGCATTCAAAGACTTCATAAAACCTGCTTTCTAGTCTTTTTAAACCTTATACCTCCCCACCGTGCAATATACTATGCAACCCAATAAGTCTCGACTCCTAGGTATTTTAACTGGCTGCCCCTGATGCATAGAATACTCTCCCTCTTCATGTCTACCTCATGGGTTTCCTGGCTTCAATTCCCAGCTAAAATCCCACCTTCTGTTTGTTTTTTTTTTTGAGGGGGAAAGGCGGGGCAATTGGGGTTAAGTGACTTGCCCAAGGTCACACAGCTAGTAAATGTGTCAAGTGTCTGAGGTCCTCCTAACTCCTGTGTCAGGTCCTCCTAACTCCAGGGCCAGTGGTCTACTTACTGTGCCACCTACCTGCCCCTAAAATCCCACCTTCTGAAAGAAGAATTTCTGAGCCCCCTTGATGCTAGTGCCTTCCCTCTGTTGATCATTTCACATTTATCCTGTATAGAGTGTTTGTACATAGTTGTTTTAATATTGTCTTCCCCATTAAATTGTGAGCTCTTTGAGTGCAAGGACTATCTTTTACTTTTCTTGTATCCCCAGCACTTAACATGGTACCTGGTACAAAGTTGGCACTTAATAGATGCTTGTTCACTGACATAATTTTTCAATTCTTGCTTCATTTCTTCTGGGAATTCTAGGAAAGTTTGTGGCAGATCTGTGATTTTTCTTTGAGGCTTTGCTGGTAGACGATGTGGAATTTTTCTTTTTTCTGTATATGTGTTTTGGGTGTCCCTGGCTCCACAATACTTCCTCCTGCCCCCATAAGTATTTTTTCCTTCTCTACATTCATTTTTCCAGCCTTAATTCCTGAAATGGGATTTTGTGTTAGGACCAGACTGTGCACTTCTAGAAAAAATGGTTGGGTCTTGTTTGGTCCTGTGCTGTATTACTAAGGGTATGGTTAAATAACACTATTCTTCGAGGACTTCAGGAGCAGCAACAGTACACTGCACTGGGTCAGTCTATGCAGGTGAGTGATGGAGCAGTAGATAGAGCCTAGGGCTAGAAGCACGGTTTCAAAACCAGATTCAGACACTTATCGGCTCTATGACCTTGGGCAAGTCACTTCACCTGTTTGCCTCAGATTCCTCAACTCTAAGGTGGGGATAATGATAGCACCTACCTCACAAAGTTGTTGTGAGGATCAAATAAGATAACATTTTAAAGCACCTAACATAATGCCTGACACATGGGAGAAGCTATATAAATATTATTGATCTGATCCAATGTGAGCCCTGATTCTTACCCTCTTGGTCTGGGTCCATAAGGTCTCAAGTCCAGATAGTCACATTTTCAAGTACTAGCTTCCCTGCTTGCCCCTAGTCCCCAAACTGGAAGGTTTCCATGAACTGCACTCCTGGGCTAGATTTTTCTGTCTGGACCCCTTTCCTAGGACAGCAATCTATTGGCCATCTTTGTGCAAATCTAGGCTAGCAAAATGCAAAGAATACAGCTTCTCTTTGGATTTCTTGATCATTATTTGGTCTGAAGTAGTTGTGAAAGATGTGAACTATTCTGCTTCCACAGTCACTTCAACATCTTGAGGGGAGTCTGGATTCTTAATGAAAGTATGCTGAATCTTCATCATCAGCACTTCCTTTCCCAGGCATTCACTAATCATTAACCTTTAATGATATACTTTGGAAATTTTGCAAGGAGCAAGTCAAGCTCACTGCACTTTAGTTTACAGGTTCCATTTTCTTCCCTTTTCTTTAAATCCATATAGCAAATGGCAGTTTGAGGGGGTACAATATTACAGAACTTTTCCATCCTCCACGATAAAATTATGGAATGAAAAGCTAACATTTATATAGCACTTTAAGGTTTACAAAGCACTTTACATATATAATCTTTCAAATATCACAGATAATGACAACAATCTCAATTGTCAATTCTCTCAATATCCTAGGAGGTAGGTCATATGGGCCAGGTGGCTTGAACTCATCAAAAGCAATTCATTACTTATCTCAGACATCAACTTTCTATTTGCCACTTTGCATTATTCTTTCCTGAAGCAAAGTAATCTCACAATACTCATGCACTGTAGACACACAGGGATGAGAAACAGGGACTAGACCTGCGATTTCGCTGATACAGAGAACTCCCAATGAAGAAACACCCCTTACCAATAAATACTAGCAACTTCTTTTCAGTTTACTGTCTAACAGAGATGGCTAAGGGACTCAGGTTAAGTGACCAACCCAGGATCACATAATTAGTCTGTCACGGGCAGGGCTTGAGGCCAGCTCTCTATTCACCAAGTCAACTTGTCTTTCATACAATAGATAACCAAAGTAAAAGTCGGTGAATTTAATTCAAAACTGTGGCAATATTTATGTCTCCTCCTTACACATAGCTACTAATTAATTTAACATTAATATACACTATGGCTTCAGGAGATCTATCTGACAAGTAGCCCAACTGAAAATAATCTCAAATATAAAACTAAGCATAGGTGTTAAGGAAAAGTTAATAAGAGACATTCATTCAAGAACTATTAACATTGAAAATCTACTATACGTAGGGCTCTGTGAAGGATACAAAGATTTTCAGACATAATCCAGTCCATGACCTCAAGAAGTTTACAATTCTACAAGAGAATATAAGACAAGGACATAAATTCATTATAATACATGTTAAGGTGAAAAATAGCAAGAGGGGGGAAAAATATTCTGGAAAGCCATAAAGTTTGGGCATCAACTTTAGGAAGAATACTGATAAGCTAGAAAACATCCAAAGGAAGTTTTCACCAAGAAGGCTAGAAATGGGTGAATGCCCTTCAGTCCCTTCAGCCTATGTCATACTGGAAGCAACTGAAGGAACCAGGAATATTAACCTGGAGAAGACGGGGGTAGAAGGAAAGAAGTATAAGACCTGTTATTTTTCAGGTAGTCAGATAATCAATATCTATTAAGCACAGTACTAAGTGCTGATCCAAGCAGGGAAAATCAGCAGTGATGGGTGGAAGTTGTAGTGAAGCAAAGTTAGGCTTGAGGCCAAGAAAAGTTTCTTAACAACTCATTCTGGCTTTTTCCCTCTAGTCACATCTGACTCTTTGGGAGCCCTTTTTGGGAGATTTTCTTTGCAAAAGCTACTGGAATGGTTTGCCATGTCCTTCTCTGGCTCATTTTACAGATGAAGAAAGTGAGGCAAATAAAGTTAAGTGATTTGCCCAGGGTTGCACAGCTAGTAATTATCTGAGGTCAAATTTGAACCCAAGTGTTTCTGACCTTGGGCCCAACACTCTAGTCAATGCACCACCTGGTTACAGGAGAGTTTGGGATTTTTCAAAACTAATAGTCCAGATTGGCTTGAGTGGTTAATGAGAAATCTGAGGAATAATCTGTATTAAACTAAAACTGAATCATAAAATCTTGAATGACAGGTAAAAAAGTCTGGAAGGTGGTGCAGTGGATAGAGTGCTGGACCTAGAGTCAGGAAGACTCATCTTCCTGAATTCAAATCCTGCCTCAGATATTTACTAGCTGTGTGATCCTGGACAAGTCATTTAATCCTGTGTGCCTTAAAATAAGCTGGAGAAGAAAATTGCAAACTACTACAGTTGCCAAGAAAAGTCACAAAAAGAGTCAGACACGACTAAAACAACTGAATAACAACAACTTCCTGACTCTGGGCCAGGCACTCTATTCACTAGGCAACCCTGCTACCCCTTCTTAACAATTAGTACTGTCCATAAATAGAACAGGAAGTTCCCCTTCATCAGAAGTCTTCAAACAGAGGCTACGTGTGACCCTCTCATCAGTGGAGGGTAGAAGGGGGATGGCAGTCTTTGGGGCATGGGGTGGACTAGATGATCACTGAGGTACCTTCTAATTTTATACTGCTGTTACTTTGGGAGAGGTGAGGTAGCCAAGAAAATCTCAGGTAAAGTTAAATAGAAGAAACTGCATTTATGCTACATATTAAAAAGATGTATAGGAAGAACAAGCAATGATAGGGGGAAAGAGCATTGCAAAGGAAATACTTTGAATGAATATCATGAGAAAAGACATCGGGTAGGGAAAGGAATAAGCATTTATTAAGTGCCTACTATGGGCCAGGATCTGCCCTAAGGGCTTTAACAAATATTACCTCATTTGATCCTCACACCTCTTCAAGGCAGATGCTATTATCATCCTCATTTTACAGATAAGGTAATTGAGGCAGATAGAAGTTAAATGACTTGCCCAGGGTCACACAGCCAGTAAGTTTCTGAGGCCAGATTTGAACTCAGGTCTTCCTGACTCCACGCTCGGCACTTCAGCAATTGCACCACCTGGTTATAGGAGAGTTTGGGTGTTCCCAAAACAAATACTCCTTGTTTGGTTTGAATGGCTGAAGAGCAATAATAAGGGTTAAGCTGCAACCAAGTCATGAAGTGTTGAATGACAGGTAAAGAAGTTTGGACTTTATTCCACATACCTATAGGAAGCCATCAGTGTTTATTTTTTTTGAAGAAATGAATGACTTGGACATGAGACATACATGTATGAGGAGGATTCTTTGGGTCCTGATCAACTCTTTTATTCATTCTTTAAATTAAGGTAGCCAGCAACTTAGAAGCTCAGAAATATACAACAAACTGGTGAAATTTTTATATCTCTAAGAGACTCCCAGTCTCAGGATCCCAACGATACTAAAGGTCCTATACTTCCAGAGTGTGAAGAGATCAGGAGTTAGCTGTCTGCACAATTATTTGGGGTACCTTCTAAAAGTTTTAACCCATCATCTTGGAATGATGTTTATAGACCTGGTGCTGAGTGCGAATTCAGTCTTTCCCAAGACACCCAGTTACCAACTATTTAATGCTACAGATGCCTGACCAAAAGTTCCTGGTACCTCTACCTGCTACATCTACCCTTCATAAAATTCCTCAGTATTTGGAGTAATAGAAAGTGACACCACGAGCAGTTCACCAACACAAAGCTTAATTATCACAGAACCCTAGAGAGGATGACTGCACAGATCAACTGGTTCTTTGCCCTATTTGATAACCTTTTGTTCTTCTTGCTGCTATAATTCAAGACTGCCATCTGCCAATGCTAAAATTCTCTTCCCCTCTCTCTTCTAGTTAACATTCATGCCCAATCTCCAAATCTTCCATGTATCCTGGAGGTCTGGGGATATGAGTAAAACCATTTCCTTCAATTCACAAAATCCCTCAATACGTAACCTACATAATCCAGCAAAACAAATATCCACATTAGCAATGTCTAAATATGCGTATCTCTTTCTAGATTTTAAATTCATCATCTTTGTATAAGAAAATAATTTCAATCCTATCCTTCTTACAATCCATACTGCCTTTGCATGGCACCCATGTTTGCTCTCACACTATTTCCAAATTCCATGACTTCAAAGAAACCTGGAACTCTTCAGGGCAGGTTACTCTCCCTATCAATATAAGTATATTCTTTTCCTTTCTCCAATGCTATTTCCAAACCCTTCCTCTGCACCATTATCATTCAATCTTTCCTGTTTGGGGATTTATTCCAATCAATCATTCTAATCAATCTCTCACTCTGTCCAGATACTTCTGGTGAAAATATACCCAATTCCCTTTCTCAAGGAGTTTAGTACCTGACTCACAATCTTTACAACCAGCCCCCCTTTCCTCATTCTTAAAGACTCAATATACATGCTAATTGTCTCTCAAAGACTCTGGTTCCCCAGGTCAACTTGAACTCTTAAGTGACGTGATCTTCACTTCAACTCTGGCACCCATAGGATTGCTCATGATTTCACTGCCACCCCTTATGATATTGGAGTATGAAATTCCTCCTTTTTGACCATAATCTCCAAACCTTTCATCCATTTCTATGTCTCACTTCTGCTCAATCTTTTTGTCCTCATAATGGTCTCTAGTCCTCCCTTCTCACCCCAAACACATAAGACCTGAATACAAGCTTCTTGGAAATACATTTTTTTTTTTGTTTTGCTTTTGTATACTCAGTGCCTAGGACAACACTTGGCAAATAACAGATACTTAATAAGTGCTTTTTGGATGGGACTACTCTTCTAGTCCATCACTCTTCAAAGACTTAACTAGTCCTTACTCCCACCTTCCCATCCCCATCAGTTCTCTGCTCTAATTCCTATGTTGCTAGAGGAAATCAAAGAATTGTGCCAACTAGGTCTACTACAAATTCAAAAACTTTCAATTAATTTTCAATCAATTTGTCCTTCCCATTAACCACCCCTCCATATCCCCCCAAATGAGCAAATTATTTAAAAATGTACAGTGCAGGAAAGTATAGATGAAGAACAGGGACAGACAGCAACTAACAAAACTTTATACTCAAAAGGGCAGGAGGAAAACAGAACTGTCTCAGTGTGCAGGAGTCCTTTGCCTAAAATCAAAAGGCAGCATAGGTGTCCTAGGGTGAGGGGATGGGGGTTGAGACACACACCTGGAAATGCAATGGTATCTACACTCTGGTAGAAGGCCCAGAGACCCATAGGACTCAAACTTTAAATAGAGTTTTAGACAAAGAGATGATAGGAGATTCCCCCGTCATCAATAGGGAAAGATAATAGTATAAACAAGATCAATGAAATAAGAGAACTTTCCAAACTGCCCAATAAAGAGGGAGGAATGAGTGATAGGCATGAAAGGAACTTAACTTTTAACTGTCCCATCCAGCAAGAGGCTGGGGGAGGGGGCAATGCCCAATTTCCAAGTCTTCCATGCATCCTGGGGGTCTGGGGATATACCAGTCAAACCAGTTTTCTTCAATTCACAAAATCCCTCAATAGAAACCTACATAGTCCAGCAAAACAAACATCCACATTAGCCATGTCTAAATATGTATATCTCTTTCTGGATTTTAAGTTCATCATCCCTCTATAAGAAAGTAAGTGAGATGTTTAATCCTTGTTCTTTTAGTTTCATGGTTTATAACTGCATTGGTCAAAGTTCTAAAGTCTCTTAAAGCTGTTTTTCCTGTAATGCTGTTATCACAGTGTAAATTGTTCTCAGTTCTGCTCCGTGTGCTCTGTTCAGAGGTCTTCCCAATTTCTTCGGAAACTGTCCATTTCATCACTTCTTATGGGATGATCATATTCCATTTCCTTTACATACCACAATTTGATTAGTCATTCCCCAACAAGACAGACTCTGAGTTTCCAATTTGTAGCTACCACAAAAAGAGCTATAAATATTTTTATACATGTGCATTCTTCTGATTTCTTTTGGGTATAGACCTAGTAATGGTATTGCTGCAGGGTCAAAGGCTATGTTCAGTCTGGTAACTTTCTATACATACTGTCAAACTGCTTTCTAGAATATAGAGCTTCACAAGAGTGCATTTGTCTACCTGTTTTCCCCACAGCTCCTCCGACAATTGCCAATTTTCTAATTTGTCATTTCTGCCAGTCTGGTAGGTATCAATAAGAACTTTAAAGTTTCTTTGTCTTTTTCTATTAGTGATTTAGGGTATTTATTCCTTATGCTTGTTGATAGTTTGGATTTCTTCCTTAGAAAACTGCCTATTCACATCCTTTGACCATTAATCTAATGGACAATGGCTCTTTGTCTTCTAACTTTGAATCAGTCCCTTATTTATCTTGGATATGAGACCTTTCCCCACCAGTTACCTGTTTCCTTCTAATTTCGCAAAATCTAAATTTGCAAATAAGAATTGCAGAAAAAAATTTTTAGATGATCAAAATTGTTCATTTTATCTTGTGTCATCCTATCACTTGAACTCTTCCCCATCTACAGATCTGAAAGGTAATTTCTTCCTTGCTTCTCTAATCTGTTTATGATGTGACTTTTTATATCCAAGCCACATATCCATTTGGAGCTTATCTTGGTAAATGGTGGGAGCTATGCATCTAAACCTAATTTCTACCAGACTGCTGTCAATTTTTCCTACCAGTTCCTGCTAAACAGTGAGTCCTTACCGTAGCTCAGAGGCCTGACACTTAATAACTATGTAAACCACCATAACCTCTCTGAGATTTAGTGACCTAAGACTTATTTGTCTAAGACATCTACATAGATGAAGGGGTTTCCACACTAAGGAAATCACAGATTCGTGATACATCTGACTAATCTTTTTTTGATGCCTTATACAAAAAGCCAGCAACTTCTTTAATCCCACTCAGTATAAACTGGATAAAACTTGCCTACCACTAACAGGCCCAAGATAAGAGAGTTGAGGGGGAAGGGAAACAGGTACATGAGGAAGAAGGGGGAGGGGTAGAATCCTATTAATTGTATCAGATTCCGGAAGCTGCCTGAGATTTAAAGTATTATTTTGTCTAAAAGTTTTAGTTAGAGGCAGATGGCTAGACTGGCTGATCTCTGGAAAATGCTTCCTGTTCTATGGTTTTAAAACTATACCTATCCACAATTTTAATTTAATAAGAATAAAAAAGGCAGAATAGAGGACTTAGGGGGGAAAAGGGTCCTGTATTTTAAAATGTATGGTTCATAATTACAAATTTAACATTTAAAAATTTGAAGGAAGAATTTCACTTAGAATCATTCATGACGAGCCTCCAGTATACCTCGTGGTATTCATGAAGCCAAAGTTGAAGGCTTGGTTCCTATAAAATAGCTTCAAAATAGACAAAATTATCTATTCTACTAGTATTTAGTCTACTGTGTACTCAGGTTGGCATTTTAACACAAAGCAGAGGGAAAAACGCCCGCACAGATCTGGAATCAGAGGACCAGTGGGTAAACATGTACTCCATTACCCAGGTGATCTTCACAACCTCAGCAGGTATCAGCACACTACTCTATAAAATGAGGACGTTGTACACGATGATCTTTAAGATGTATGTCTTCTAGCTTGAGAGTCTATAATCTCATAATCCTATGAATCAATTACTATTACTAAGGGAAAAAAACTTCAAGCACACAACCTTCATGCAAACTACTCCAAATGTTGCCGGAGATTCAAAGCTCAATTTAAAGTGCTTACTATCGATACACAAAGCAGCTTTTAAGATATCCCAGAAAAATTCTCTTATTCATTTGAATATTCACATAGCTACTTAAGTAAGTGTAAAACAAGGAAATTTCTGCTGTGCTCTTCTCCCAGTTCTGCCAACAAGGATAAGCCTTGCTGGCTATAACCTAAAACCACTGATCCTGTTCCAGAAACAAGCTGTTACTGGTGATGAAACTATAGGATCGCAGAGTTCGGAGGTGAAGGGATTTGAGAGATAATCTAGTCCAACTTCCTCATTACGAAGGAGGAAATGAGGACTAGAGAAGGGAAGTGACTTGCCCAAAATTACTCCGATGATGATGATGATAAGAAAGCAAAGATTCAAATCTTTTGTCCTCCCAAGTTCAAACCTTTTCCCTTTACCACACTGTTTCTCCGGTCACACACACATTAAATAATACCTGGTATCCTCATTTAGTACTCTGATTCACAGGCACTTCCAGGAAGATATGTCTGGAAGGAGGTATGATGAAGGGAAAGCAGGGTTTCAAATTTTAGTGTCATGGAATCCTTCTGTAACTTATGGTCTAGAAAGAACCTCAAAACCTGGTTTACAGTAACCAGGTTTTGCCAAAAGGTATGAAGTAAATGGAGTTTTAAGCATGCTTGCTATGAAACTTATTCTTACAAGGTGCTGATAGAGAAATTAGGATTTCCAAAGAATCTAGTTTAAGACCACTGTTTTAAGCATGATAAAATCTAAAAAGGAATATAGTTTTCCATGAAAGTATGGAGTGCCACAACTGTGGGAAGTTATGATTAAAAATGTATTAGTTAATCTGTAAGCTCTTCATAACCTGCCTCTCCACACACACCCCCCCCACCTTTCTAGTATTCTTATACCTTACACTCTCAATATACTCTGATCCAGCAACACGTGGACAATCTATTTTCTGACTCAGTATATTCACTGGCCCGAATTATATTTGGAATGCTCTACCCTCCTGACTTCCTTCACATGTCAGTGAAAATCCCACACAAAGCCTTTCCCAATCTCTCTCAGTTCTAGATCCTTCCCTCTATTGATTATTTCCTATTTATCCTGTATATAGCTTGTTTGTACATAGTTGTTTGCATACTGTCTCCCCTGTTACATTGTGAGTTCTTTGAGAGCAGTTGCCTTTTTCCCTGTATCCCCATTGTTTAGCACAGTGCCTGGCACATAGTAGGGGCTCAATAAATGTTTACTGAGCAAATATTTATTAATATTTACTATTCCCAGTACTCTGCATTCAGAAGACTCCCAATGAATAAGCATGCTACTTACCTTCTGAATGAGAAGTGATAGACTCAGGATAAAGAACGAGAAATAATGTTTTTTGAACATGGCCAATGTGGGAATTTGATTTTGCTTCATTATGAACATTTGTTATAAGAATTTTGTTTTGCCTTTGTTTCCCTCCAATGGGAAAGAAAATGTTTTACTGAAAAAATTTAATTAAAAAAAATTTAAAACCCACAGAGTAGTACCAGAAATTATATGCTATATTGACTCTAGCCATTGAATTCACTTTTATAATCCCTGGAGGTATTTAGATTTTAAGTATTATTTTACAGAGAGAAGAAATCGGTGACTGTTTCTACAGTGGCAAAGTATATTACTACAGAAACATATAAACATATAAGTATATAAACACACTATCTCCCCCCCAACATCCATCAGGATTAAAGCTTTTACAAGAAGTTTATTTTCTGTCACTTATAAATAGTAGATCTGTGCAGTAATCTTTGGGGTTGGGGTTTTTTTTAAAATGTGTCTACTTAAAGTTTTCCAGGGTCTCAAAAACAAATCAGTAATAAAGCAGTCTACAATTCAAGGCTCAAGTTTTGAATTTGATCTAGTACTAAAATCCATTCCCCTATGGCCTTTAAATAATATTTGCTTTTAATAACTATGTTTTATATCTGATTTTATTAATTTAAATGAGTGTTCCTATGTTAATTAATAAATCATTTGAAAAGCAAGCTAGGGTAGTGGAAAAAGCCTTTAAAGACTTAGGTACATACGAGCTTGATCACGGATTTGGCAGATGACCTTTAGGCAAGTGCCTAAAACTCAGTTTCTTCATTTGTTAAACGAGGAGGTTGGACTAAATGATCTCTAAGGTTCAGTCTAAAATTCTAAATCTTTTGTAATTTTACACAACCATCAGTTTAGTACTGGAAATTCAAATAACAGCAGGGGCCCAAAAAGGAAGTTATAATGAAATGCTAAAGTACTGCACTTGTGGCAGTTTATGATAGAAAATATCCTTTATTTAAAATTAATGGCAAATTATCTACCTAGTGTCAGAATCAGGGGACCTAGGTTCAAATCCCACTTCTGATGCTTCCTAGCTGTGTGATCGTGGGGAATCACTTAACCTCTTGATGCCTCAGTTTCCTCATCAGTAAAATGGGGATAGAATACCTGTACTACGTACCTTATTTGAATTGTGAGGTTCAGGTAAGCATGAGGGTAAAATACTTTCAGATAAGTTATTTTGTAACATTAACTGAATTTTAGTAAACAATATGAATTTGAGAGTAAGGCATCTCAAATCTTTCTTGAACAAGCCAAGACGAATCACTATAAACAAGTTTAGGTGAACAATGCTGAAACATGTATCAATTCTCACTTAGCGGGGTAAGAAATAGAATAAATATACTACATTAAGAATTTACATAATACATGCTCTAGGCTGAAAATATGTAATTCAAAAATCAAAGACATGGATACTTTTAAAGCCTAAAGAAATTTATAAATTTCTTAAATTACTTTCTCAAAATTACAACCTGATGAGTCAAAATTCAAAGGCCCCAACTCGGCATGTCCAGAAGCCATTTCTCTCCTCCTACAACCTGTTATTTTCCTTTGTCTTGTTGATGGCAACCATCATCTTCAGTATTACCGAAGCTAAAAACCTCAGTCACCTTTGACTCTTCAGTCAACATCTAATTAGCTGTCAACTCTAAAATCCCTTTTATTTGTCCCCTCCTTTCTACTTTTAGTGCAACCAACCCTAGTTCAGGAGCCAAGGGACTTAGTTTTGAAACCTAGCTCTACTACTTACCTGAATGGCCCTGAAGGCCATTCTCTCTGAGTCTCAGTTTTCTTAAATAAGGGCCCTGGACTAGATCATCAGTTCTCAAACTATGATCCCACTCCCCACCCTGTCCCTGGGACCCTTTCAAAGGATCCTCAAGGTCAAAACTATTTTCATAATAATACCAAGACATTTTAATTTCTAATATGGTCATTATCAACAAACATAAACAAAAGTTCTTTGATGTCCTTAATAATTTTTAATAGTTTAGAAGGGTCTGAAGGCCAAAAAGTTTAAGAATCACTAACCTAGGTGAGAGGTATGGCCCAGCTCCATCTAAGGTCTGTGAGCTAAGAATGGTTTTTACATTTTTGAATACAACTAAGTATATATTATTTTAAAATAAAAACAGGGAGCAGGCCACCTTGGATGATAGTCTGCCAGCTCTTGGCCTCGATGGTCACTTAAGTCTCTTCCAACTCTAAATCTCATGACTGGTTCCGTAAACAGGTCTACTGCAATAGCCCTCTTACTGGCCTCTCTATTTTGTCACCCTAAATAAAAGAGGCCAGAGTAATCTTCCTATAATGTGTCTTCTAAGTAATATGGGGGGGAGGGGGAGGGGTCTTCAGCACTCCTACATTGCCAACAGAAAAATGTTAAATTCCTGGACCCCAACACATCTGGCTCCAACCTACCTTTCCACTCTTACTGCATGCATTTCCCTGATCCTCTCCTGATCTCTCAGCCTTTTTCATACACCATCTTTGTTAAACAGTTACCACAGACATTCACTGTCCGTGGTTTCTCTTTGGAACAGCAACCCTGAGGGTCTTCCCCTCCCAGCTAGATTTTTTTTTCTAATTAAAGGGGCCATCCCTTGATTCACTTCTTAAAGAGGCCTATTCACTGAATGGGAATAACCTCACTCTTAAGTGAGTACCTGAAAAGCCCTTAGCCTAAAAGGGCCAGGGTCTCCCATTGCATCCTGGGCCATCTCCAGTCATCCTGATGAATATCTGGTCACTGGATCCAGATGGCTCTGGAGGAGAAAGTGAGGCTGATGACCTTGCACAGCCTCCCCTCACTCAAATCAAAGTCAATGGCATGTCATGTAATCACGTCCCAGACCCCATGGTCCTTTTCGAAAGCAAAGGACAAACACAACACCATCTTTGAAATACTTTCTCCCTTCAAGTGCTAGCTGTGTCTTCCTTGTAATCTTCCCTAATCTTTCCAGTTAAGAATTTTCACCTTCCTAGAATTTACCATACTGCTCTGGACCTTTCCTTTGCATATAACATCATATAACTTATATGTGTAGTTATCTGGGTTCTTAGCCTATGAAGGCTCCTCGAGAGCAGGAACAGTTTTGTTTCACCTGAGGATACACTGCAACATGCATGGCAGCACTTCATAAAAGTAAAGGGGGCGAAAAGTTAAACCTAGAAACCACTGCATGCAGCCCAAAAGCACTTGTTCCTAAGTTATAAACATACAAAATTTTCCCCTCATTCAGACCTACAAGCTGAAATATATGTTTGAATAGGAAACAGCAGTATAAGCTTTTTTTTTTTTTGCCTCAGACAACATAGAGATGTTACTTTACTGTTTTTAACTTCAATTTAGAAGTGTAGAATTGGGTTTGTGACCTTACTCCAGATAAATAGTTAAATCTATCTAACCTTTTGCTTGCTCCACATCACTGAGCATTCCAAGAAAAAAGTTAAGGCAGAAATCAATGACAAGCTTTCAAAGGAAAAATATTTAATCTATTATATTTAATATTTTTCTATTGTTCAGTAGTTTTTAGTACATTTAAGTGAAACATGCCATTTATAATTACTGACCAACTCCAACCTATTGTTATTAACCAAGTACTCAACATTATTATGTACTAGAGAGACTCTGTCCCAAATTTTATAAGAGATTAAATCACCAGATGGCTAACCGACAAATAGCAGTATGGGGATTAAACTCGGGTATTTGATACCATGTTAAGTGTGAAGAACACTTAGAGCAAGAAAACTTTTCCTAAGGTGGTCCAAAATCAGTCACCTTCCCCCATTATTGGTTTCAGGCCAAGTATAGGCTTTCATCCACTTCTTCATCTGGACTACAACCTCCCTAATTGATCTCCTTGCCTCAAGCCATTTCCCCTACTCTCATATACCTTTTACACAGATGCCTAAGTGATACTACTAAAACACAGGTCTGACCAGGTCAGTAACCTGTTCAAAAACTCCCAATGGCTCCTTATTACCCCAAGATTAAAATATGAAGTCTTCTGTTTGGCTGTTAAAGCACTTCAGGGTCTGGCACAAACATGCTTCAAGATTTATTACATCTTCATTAACTCTACTGTACAACCCAACTGTCCTACTTGCTGCTCCTCTAACATCTTTGGTCTCAGTACCTTGGCAGACAGCTCCCCATGTCTGGAAGGCATTCCCTGCTTATCACACTACCTTTTAGAATTCCTAGTTTCCTTCAAAGTTCCATTCAAGAACAATCTTACCTATAAGAATCTTCTCCTAATGTCAGCAGCTGCCACTCACCAATTCATCAAATTAACTATTTACTTTGTATATACTGTGTATTTATTTGCCTGTGTACATAGTTTCCCCAATAGAATGTATGTTCCTTGAGGGCAGAGACTTTTTCATTTGTCTTTGTAGCCCCAGAACCTGGCACGGTGTCTGGCATATAGTAGGCATGTAATAAAAGCTTTTAAATCTAGCTGTCAATAAACCTTTTAATTTAAGTACAACATTTAGTTTCCAACAATTAATTTACTAGATATTTTTCAGGAGAGAATTTTAGCTAGCAATTTAATCAAATCTTCACTAAAAACTGGAGTTTAGATAATTCATTTGGATATGATTTGTCCCAATGTTGGGGGTGGGGGTGGTCACTTTAAAACAAGGATTTTTAACTTTTTTTTTTAATCTCAGAGATCCCTATGGCAGTCTAGTGAAACTTATGTACCTTGTATGAATACTTTTTAAACGCATAAAATAAAATACATAGGATTACCAAGGAAACCAACTATATTTAAATACACTTATCCAAATATTTTTTAAAAGTTCCCAGGACACGAGGTTAAGGAAGTCTGCTTTTAAAGGATTACAAAGAACATTAACTGATTTAACAAAAATTTTAAAAAAATTTTGTTTCTCCTACCCTCCTCAAAACGGATGTTACAAAAACTATTCCTTATTAAGTGTGTGTATTCTTTGTAATTAGGGTCTTCTAATCTCTAGTGGTTTTTGACTACCACCCAAAGAGATCTTAAGCATTTTTTAAAAGCAGCATTTTTTAAGAGACTGTGATTGCCAGTTCAGTCCTTTTTTTTTTATTTTTTAAAGAATGGGCAGCTCGTTTTGCCTAAACTAAAAAACGCAATCTTTAACTGACAGTCTCATTAAATATGCACGACCAAAACCAAAAAGTCTAGAGAAGCCAATACTGCAATGCCTTAGAACACCCTAATGGAACAGCAGAAGACAACCAACCCAAGCAAGTTATCTTGACTCGTCTAACAGCAACTTTTAGACTTTATTAGTCAGTAACACACCCACCAAGGCAACACAATCCATATCCTCACTGCCCAAACACCCCAGTAGATATTAACCTAACTATCCTGAGCCAGTCTGAAAATAAGCATTTTTATTAAGAAAACACGCCCACCGCTCTTTGATCAAGTAGGTCTTTTCCAACAGCTCCGAAAGAACTCGGACTACAGCAAAACTTAGGGTTGGTCCCACCAAGCAAAGTCCGAGAGCTCCTTTATATAGTGTGGGTTATTCCTCCTAACGACCCCGCGTGGCAGGTACCGCCCGTATGACCCCCGATTTACCAAAATGGAAACTGAGTCTCCGGCGGGTTAAGAGACAAGGTCACGAAGGTGACCAGCGGGGATCTCGCCCGGGTCCTCCGTCCAGCGCACCGGCCACGCGCCCTCCAGCCGGCGAGCGGGGAGCGCAGCTGCACACAACAGGCGCCTAGTGTTTGCTGCATGTTGTGTGAATATGAAAACGAGCCTGGCTGTTTTCGGACCGGGGGAGAAAATGCACCCCGCGGCGTCTAGCTTCTGGACAGGACCCGCTTGAAACATCTCCCAGAGTAAAAGAAATGCTGCCCACCAGTGCTGCCTAGGAGGACCCACGCCGGGCTACTTACGTTTTCAGTGTCTCGCTCAATGACCGTTGGCAAAGGGGTCCGAGTGGACATTTTAATTCACTTTTAATATTTTCCCCACAACGGAGAGGAAAAAGGGAAAAAAAAGAAACAAAAGGACGCCCGAAAAACAAGGAACGACAAGCACGAGACAGAATCGAGCCTCGCCGGTCCGGGGGCCGCAGGGCAGTCTCACTAGTGGTTCTGAAGGGGCACCATGGGGGAGGGCGGCTTCCTTCTCCCTCCCCCCGCACAGTGGTCTAGATCCCAGGCTGGGCCGAACGATTCCCCGGGCAGGTTCCGGGCTTCATGCTGCTCTCGCTGCCCCACCCCCCGAGTCTGGGACCGGACACCGACCCCCCTCCCCCTCCCCGCCCCTCCAGCTGCACCGGGGCGGGGAGGCTTCAAGCGTGGGAAAGTCCTGGGAGGAGAGCGGTGCCCAGGGCTGGGCAGAGGAGGGCGCGGCGGGGCCGGGCTGGGGGGTCTCTAAGGTCCGTGCCGGCTCCGGGGCCGGCAGCCGGGGAGGAGCGGCACGAGCGGAGGTGGCGGCGGGCAGGGCCGGGCCGGGCAGGGGAGGGGAGGCTGCGGGGTCCGCCCGCCGGGCTCTCCCGGGCCCCCGCGAGCCTCGCACTCCTCCGGCCGCCGCTGCTCCTCGCCCTCCCCTCAGGTTTCAGCGCCGGGGCCTCCACGCCCCGGCACCAGCCGCCCTGGAAGAGGAGTGGAGGGTGGGCCGCGGAGGGTCACAGGTGCCGATCATGGAAGGGGCCTCGGGCCGGGAACTGCGGTCTCCCTTCGCCGTCTCTCGCCGTGCCAGCCCCGCCCGCCTGCCTCCGCCGCTCGGATCTCCGCAGCCCGCTGCCGCCGCTCCTCCGAGATCCAAGATGGCCGCCACCCAGCTTCCTCCGCTGCCTCCGGCTCCCCTCGCCGACCCCAGACGGGAACGGAAGTGACGACACCCTCTTCGCCCCGCCTCTCCGGAGGGGACTCGGCCAATAGCCGAGGCGGGAGGAGGCAAGCCTTGGCTGTTGTTGCCAAGGGCGACTGGATTCCTGTCAGGGAGGGAAGGAAGGAAAAGGGAAAGGGAGGGGGGCAAAGAGGGAGGGGGAGAGGAGGAGAAGGTGATAAGAGGAAAAGGTGGGGCCATGGCGGGGAAGAAGACCTTTGGGGTTGTAGGGTGTAAGAATCTGAAGACACCTTGGAGACCAAGGACAGACCTGGAAGTCCAAACCCTTGTTTTTACAGAAGGGGAAACTGAGGCCCAGAGAAGGGAATTGACCCGCACAAGGTCATAGAATGATTAAGTTAATCAGTAGCCAAGCTGGAAGAAGAACCCTAAATCCACTTACCTCAACCCCATCCTCCTTCCCTGAAGTGGAGTTTAACCCTCATATCTTCCTTTGAAGAATCTTTGGAAGTCCATCGTGTGGGCGTTCAGTCCCATCTGCTTGGTTTCTTGACCACGTCTTCATATTTCAGCCAGTTTCAGCCGGTCATCACTGAGCCGAGCTCTGCAGTCTGGGAGACAATGGAAGAGACCATCCTGCGGAGCAGAAGACAAAAATATCACGGCTCTGGTCACGTCCTGTCCCGTGTTTGACAATGCGCGGACGCTTCCTATTGCCTCCCAAATACACTTTATAAAGTCAAAGATGGGAGCCTCGGAATCAGAGAGGACCTAGTCCCATCCCCTCCTCAGACAAATTAGGAACCTGAAGCCCAGGGGGCAAGTGATTTGCCCAAGGTCACATAGTTTGTAAGTAATTGAACCTGAAGGCCCATGGCAACCTGGCCCTCCACTTTATTTATTTCCAGCTTTTATCTCACACTACCCTCTACCATCTAATTAAGCATTTATTAAGTGCCTACTATTTGCAAATCACTTTACAAGATGATACAGATGTGAAGACAAAATGAAAAACAGTACTTATCCTCAAGGAGGGAGATACATCAAATAATTTGAGAGAGCCTAGCAACTAAGGGAAATAGGAAAGGCTTTCTCTAGGAGGGCATACGGATCTCAAAGGTCCCTCCCAGCTCTGACAGCTTGTGATCTTAGGACCCCACTATCCCAGGAGATTAACTGGAGTGAACAGGAAGCTTGGGTATGAAGAGAGATGTGCCGAGATATTGTCTAGAAAGTTAACAAGTGCATCACAAGCTATGAAAGGCTGAAAATACAAGATGCTTGATATTAATACAGAAGTACCAGTTTCTTCTGCTTATGCATCCTGCAATTAATGCAAAACGAGCCCAACATGAGCAGTTTATGGCGAACAGAATTTTTCTGTCCTGGGAGCTGTACAAGGATCGTAGACCTAGAGCCGGAACACACCTCACAGACCATGTAGTCCAACTCCCTCATTTGGCTTGATGTAAATGAGAACCCAGAGACTTGCTCAAGGTCATGTAAAGTGGCAGAGCCAGGATTCAGGTCTGGATCTGGTCTGAGACCAAGTTCAGCACTCCGAGTGGAATTTATTTCCACTGCACCGTGCTGCTTCCAGAGAAGGGCAAAGTCCTGTGTATTATATATTCCAGTCAGATTGATTTCCTCTCTGTCCCCCAGCATATCATGCACTTTCCTACCTGCATGCTTTTGCCCAAGATGTTCTCTATAACTGGAATATTGTCCCTTTGCCTCTTCACCTACTGATGGTAAATACAACAATAATAGATACATATAGTACTTCAATACTATCCCCATTTTGCAGATAAAGAAACTGAGGTTTAAAGGGCATAACCACACAGTAAGTATCTGAGGTAATATTTTAACCCAGATCTCCTAACTATGAGAATCCTATTCCTACCCATCCTTTAAAACTCAATTCAAACGACACCTAATCTTCTAATAAAAAATTCACTTCTCATTTTTCACACAGAATTTTGCTTAATGCTTCTGATGCTCATATCATGAATTATGGTTATCTGTTTTTGTCAAATTCCTTTACTAAACTGTGAATTCCCTAAGTGTGTGCGTGGGACTTGGTTTAACTTTCTACGTCCTCCAGCGGCATGCCATCCCAACGTAACATCGGGATGTTACATCCGATGTTACAACAGATAGGCCTTTGATAAATGTTCCTTGCCTCGCATTGAATTGAAGATTTTAGTACCTATCTTCCAGGGGTTTATGAAGCAATCGGGAAGCAAGATTGACCCACATGGAGCACCTAGAGAACAATACGAAGATTTAATTAAGTAGCTTCTTATCTGGGGCAGAGAACTATAGGAGTTGGAAAAGTGAGGGGTCAGGGAAAGCTTCAGAGAAAGTAGGCCTTGAGTTTGGCCTTGAATTCAATTCGGTTCAACAAACATTTTAAAACACAAGGCCCTGCGCTAAGCACTGGGGAACAAAAATTTTAAATGACTCAGAGCCTGCCTTCAAAAAGCTGTCAATTCAGGAAGGAGAATATTACTCGTACACAAGTTACTACGATACTTGTATCACGGAATATACAGAGAACAAAGGAGCAACCCAGTAAAACGGCTACCAAAAAACTGAGTTGGAGGGAGAGAATTTTTAGGTGGGGGAAGGGAGGAGTGGCCAAGCTTCGTGAAGGTGGCATCCAAGTAGGGCATTAAATGAAATGAAGGAGTTCAACAGATGGAAGTGAGCAAAGGGATCCCCTTCCAGTCCTGAAGATTTTGTAAACAAAGGCTTAGCCCAGAGAGGACAGGACAAGAACAGATGGTGAGTAGTCCGGTTTTGCTGGAATGCAGAATATGTGAAGGGGAGTAATGGTTGGAAAGATAGAGTGGCACCAGACTCTGGAAGAGGGATGATTGATGACCTGGAGGAATTGGGGAGCCTTAACAAAGGGGTGGGATTGCCTTTTCCTATGAGAATAGAGAAGAAAGGATGTATAAGGATATTCAACACTTCAGAAAAAGAGGAGGATGGGAATTAAGGAAGTTTATATCAAATTTCCTCTGTCTTCCCAGTAAAGTAAAAGAGAGGTGTGTTCATCTGCTGTGCAGAAGGCTGGGTTGGATTTGGGTAGACTGAAACAAAGCCCTAATGTGTGATAATGTAATCAGCCCTGGGAGTTATGTTAAAACATAGAAGGCACATTCTCTATCCTCAGTGAGCTTTTCATCTAAAGAAAAAAAAAAAACAGAACATAGATGGTTTTTTAAAATATTGGAATAGCCATTCATTCAACATGCACCTATTAAACATCTAGAATGTACAAGGCATTGTTCCATGTGCTAGCTGTCTAAAGACAAGGCAAAAATAAATAAATAAAAAAACCCAGTCTCTCTGCTCAAGATCCTTATATTCAACTGAGGAGATACAACATTTAGGCAGATAAATAAGTACAACATAAATTTGGAAAATGTCCTAAAAAGTAGGGGGTTCAGGAAAGGAGTTATATTTTTTGGAGAAAATTGTGGTTAAGTGACTTGCCCAGGGTCACATAGCTGTGTGCCACTGTGCCACCTAACTGTCCCAGAAAAGAGTTATTATAAAGAATACTAAAAAAAGGAATAGAAAATGTCCACCCATTCTAGAAAGCAATTTGAAACTATTGATCAAAAATCACTTAGGTTGTGAGTACCCTTTGACCAAGAAATACTCCAAAGAGATAAAAGAAATAGGAAAAGGACTCATATGTTTTACACACACACACACACACACACACACACACACACACACACACACACACACACGTGTATGATTGTATAAAAACATATACACAGATATATGTGTATATGTGTAAAAGGAATTGATTTCATATGCATACACATACAAACATATGTATGTGTATATGTATACATATATATATACATTATATATATATATATATTCAGCTCTTTTTATCGTGTCAAAGAACTGGAAAGTAAGGGAGTACCCATCAATTGAGGAAATGACTGAAATTATGGTATATGTGCTGTAATAATGAAAAGGGACAGTTCAGAGAAAATTGGGAAGATTTGTATGAACTTATCTAAAATAAAGTGAGAAGTGAGAACAATCCATACAATAACACCATTATAAATATAAGCAACATTGAAAGACTTGAGATTTTTAATCAGTGTAATGACCAACAAAGATTCCAGAAGACCAATGACAAAGCATACAACCTACCTTCTAGTAGAGAAACAAGAAACTTAAGGTGCAGAATGAGAAATACATTTTTGGACAAGGCCAATGTGGAGATTTGTTTTGTTCAAACTATACTAGTTCTTACAAGGGTTTTGTTTTTTCTTTCTTTCTTTCTTTCTTTGGCAATGAATGGTGGGAAGATTGGAGGGAGAAGGTGTCTTCCTGTTTCTGCCCTCAAATTAGGAGTGAAGAGAAGGAAGAAAACCAGAAGGAATAACATAAACAGGACAGCTCTAAAAGTAGTATGTTGAATTAGTTACATACTTAAGAAGAAAAGCAAATTTTATATAATAGAAAATTGCAGTTTCATAAACAATCCTCTCCTGTTCTATATCGTTAAAGGAAATTTTCATTTTATTTGGCATTTATTAAGGTGAGAATAAAAATAAATTTTAAAAAAGAAAGAGATATTTCAGGAATAGTTTGGTTCAATCCCCTTACTTTATAGGTAGAAAAATGCGAACCAGAGTGTAGAAATGACCATGCTTGTATCAGAGAGGATTTTATGTGACTGGGGAGGCTAGTATACATACAAAATGTCATATAATTATAAGTGTCAGAAGTAGGATTCTAGGAAGAATCCAAGTCTTTCTTGACTGTAAGTCCATCTTTCTTTCTACTTCATGCTGACTCATTTACTTCTTCTGTGATTGTTAGCTACTTATTTCTTCTCTCTGACACTGTTTCTTCATCTATAGGGTGAAAAGGTTGGATTACATGATCCCTAAGGTATACTCCAGCTCCAGTCTTCTGTGATTCTACAGAGACTGACCTATTAAGACTAATTGGTGTAATGGAAAGAACATTACATTTGGAGTGAGAGAACCTGAGTTCCATCCTGGCTCTGATACTGCTGAGTGACCCTCAACAAGTCACTACATCTCTGAACCTCAATGCCCTCAAGTTGTTGCTGCTCGTGGCATAGAGGGCAACAGATGAATCTTCATCTGTTAAAAAAAAAATGATCAGAGTAAGTGATCTCCAGGACTGTCTTCCAGCTCCAAATCCTATGTTATTATTTATAGTACAAAAAAGTAAATAGATAACACATTAGAATACCAATTAGGAAGTGACAGAAAACATGGGTGTTTCATTTATTTTTAAAATGAGCTCTTGAGTGAATTTAGGTTCTAGCAGCATCACTTCAGCAACCACACCAATGTTTTTGATACCTTCACTGCTAGTTTGCTGAGCTTGCAGGACATTCTTGATTGCCTCCTCCCCCTTGGACATTATGACTCTTTCAAAATGTGTGTGAGAGCCAGTCAGTCACCAGGTCACTTTCAGCTAAGAAGATGTGACTTTTCCCCCTCCCCAAAGATGTTCTCTAGGCTTATACACATGAAGGAAATGAATCTAGGAGAATCATGGTATATTTGGCTTCCAGTTCTTGTGGAAAAATAATGCCACCTCTACAAACACACACACACACACACACACACACACACACACACACACACACACACTCCTCTAGCTAGCCCCCAGTTCAGTTCAACTAAACTAAATGTTTCTTGTTTCTGAAAGAGGAACTCCCTCCCTGCATATCAATCCCTATGACTGCATGCTAAGTGGTACATTAAATCATTTTAGTTTCTGTTGACCAACAATTTTATCATAGTTTAAAGGCACAGAAGTACCTTTTCCTATATAAGCATATAGGAAATAATGGAAACATTCAGAGCCCGGATTGTCTTTCACACAGTCCAAGCAAGGGTGGATGGATGGAAGCAGGGAGTGAAAGTAGGTAGACAATGCGATAGAACACTTGACTTCCCCTTGGAGAGAGAGAAAGGAAAGGGAATAGGGTATCATTGGTTATTTTTTTTTTCTCCTACCTCCTGCTTAATTAGCAGTAAAGATTTCACTTGATCCATAGACCATGAATAGATCATCTCTATTCTCCCTAGCTCATGAATTTCTAATCTACTTGCAATTGGTAACCTTCACCCCACTCCCAGCTCCAATAGCTCCTCTTAATAGTTGTTCCTGATGGCACTGGTTAGCATCTCCTTCCTTTCTCCTTCCACAAGCCCCTTCAACATCAAAGTCAGAATGAACCCTGGAACTTGGGGGAAATACTGAGTAAACCAACCCAGGGGTAGGTTACCAGAGGCCCTCAGTGTTCCCAAGTCAGGGAAAGGATTATGTAAGATTAATTGTTGCCTTTTCTTTTTATAGTGATGCAGTAATATGGTGTAATTCCCTTTATGAGATATGAAAACTCCTATAATTCTATCTAGAAAGAAATAGTGTGATTGGTCAAGCAAATAGGTTGGCCATACCTGCAGAAGCTTTAAATAGCTAAAGCTAAACCCTGAAGATCTCAAGGCAAACAAAACTCAGAGCAGTAATGGAGTGAGATCCCTGTAGGTTGGATAGAAGGGGACTTATTTCTCCTCCCCCTACTTTCCACATCTGTCACATAGCTTTGAAGTAGGGCTATTGCATCTATAGAAGAATCTTCATCCAGTGGGGAATAAAGATACACACTCCAGACAAACATGGATACAGAGAGAAAGTCACTAGAGGGAGGAAATAACTTCAATTTGAAGTAACTTGACTGTTGGCCATTGAGAGTCAAGCAACTGAGAGGAGCAGATGTAGGAATGCAGAGTAAGGACTCTACAAAGAGAAAACAGGTTTCAGACCCCGTAGTACCAAGAGTTGGGAGCTGCCTTTGCCATTCACTTGTGTTACACTTGTGTCTCACTCCCATCTTACTCTAAATTTGAGCCCACTCTCTCATTGGATGCCCACCACATGGTATTTGTGGGAAAGCGCGCCTTAGGTATTTTGGGGGGGAAGGGGTGGAGTTATAACCATCATTCTTGTTATGTCATTTGAGTAAATGCCTTTGATAAGAACTAATTATTTCTACTGGCTCATTGTTAATGGCAAGCACAGATATAGTATATAGAGCAGATCTGCACAACTTGGCAGTAGGTAGGGGCCAAAATTAAAATAGGCTAAACTTCTTCAGGCCACAGATAGGTTTTTAGCAGCTCCCTTTCCAAGTGAAGGTATAATTAATGATTAAACTATTTTGCAAACAAACCATATTTTTTTAAAAAGGGAAATTTCAATTAATCATGAAATCACATTAATGTTAAAAAATTACTTTGCTAAGTGGAACAGGTTTTAATACATTTTCTAGGTTTTTTTTTTTTTTACTGTTTACATTTAGTTAATGGGATATATTTCTCTTCTTGTCAGCGATCAGTTTACTGTGTTCTGGAATCATATTTGAAATTGATTTCTTTAGCAATCTGAAAACCAGCCTTAGTAGCTGTCTCGTTTTCTGAGTTCACTTTCTTGAAAAATTGTTCCCCACTGAGATTTTTCAACAATTTGGATGCTTTAATTTGTTTTTCATTGGTGTCCAATTTGCTTAAGTCAGGATGCTTTGATTTGAATTGGTGATGAAGATTGTATTCCTTCAGAATGGCTATTACTTCTCGGCAAACAAGGCACAATATTTTGTTTCTTGTGTAAGTAAACAAGTATCTATTTGTTTACTGCAGATGAAACACTCTATCTTCCATTTCTTTTTATCACCCATTTTACAAAGTAACCCCCAAAACTTTAATGTTAGAACCAAAAAAATCTCCACAGCAACTGCTCATATACAAAGAAATACTGAGCTGAGTGTCTGACCTTGGAGAGAGCGCCAGACACTCATGTAACTTGGAGGGTGGCCCTGCAGTGGGGTAGGGGAAGAAGCCCTCACATTGTTGCCACTCTTCGCATAGAGGGCATCAGCTGACCTTGGCGCGTGGCTGCACTTACTTTGCCCCTGTTCAACTCCAGTAACTACTGAAAACATAGCAAGAGGACTCTGGCTCCTCTCAGACTAGAGACAGACTGATGATGGTTGGTTGCTACAGGTCATGTGAAAAAAAGGGGAGAGTGCACAGTGGTAACCCACCCAGCAAATTACCTGATGGTCACAATAGTGACTAGTGGAAGGCAGGTTAAGTGGGGCATGGACAAAGCACTCCTTACATCTTTACTTTCTTTTATATCCTCTACATTTTTCGAAGGCCAGCTGAAATCTTTTGGTAGGTTGCAAGCAGCCCTTGGGCCATATATTGTGCAGGCCTGAAGTACAGATAGAGTAGTAGGAATAAACGCTCATGGCAGTACCCTTGGAACCTGAGGCAGCAACCGCACTTTGGGGCCACAATCAATCCTTGACTCTAAGTGCAATTTATGAGAATAGCCCAGAGAGGGTGTTACAAAAGAAAAAGACAAGTAAAACCTGACATAGTAAGTGTATATGAATGGGCACATTCTGCTCCAAAACCTGAGTTTTGTTCAATCCAAACCTTCAGCACATAATGGAGAAGCTAATGGACTGTGGTATTTTCTGAAAGCTATTTTCCTCACCATATCAAGACATTAAGTAATATGATTAAGATTGACACAGTTTAGAAAGCTGATAGTGACATCTCAATGCAAGTTGCTTCCATGAATGTTTTCTCCCCCAATAAGTCAAGTCAAACCAACATTTATTAAGTGCCTACTATATGCCAGGCACTGTTCCAAACACTGGAGTTACAAAGAAAAGCAAAATAAAGGAGACAACTTGCAAGCAACTATGTACAAATACAGCATATATTTGGAGATAATCAACAGAAGAAAGGCACTAACATTAAAGGGAATGGGAAAAGGATTCCTAAATTTTTTTCTGGGACTTGAAGGAAGCCAGGAGGCAGAAATGAGATAGGAGAGCATTCCAGGCATAGGGGACAGCTAGTGAAAATGCATGGAATCAACAGCAAAGAGGCTGATTGTCAATGAGGATGAGTAAGGTTCAAGAAGTTGAAAAGGTAGGAGGCTACTAGGTTGTGCAGAGCTTTGAATTTAAAATCCTTAAGGACTGGGACTATTCCATTTTTGGCTTTTTATCCCAAGTACCTCACATATAGCAGGTACTTAATAAATGCTTGTAGATTGATTTTCCTTCCCAAAGACCATAATTAAAAGAGCCCTAAGAACTTTCTGTTGCATTTCCTACAGATTACATAATAGCCTGATATTTAAACATCTCAAGACACATTGGATAGAGAAAGAGGCAAAGATGACATATTTCTAGGGGGAAAATATCAAATCAATTTTCTTCTTCTACTAAGAGAGTCCAACTTGGCCAAGTCACTGATCAAGCCATATTCTTAATGGAATCAAAGTACACAATCTAAAACTGTTCCAAATAAGCTTCCTTTAGAGCACAACTCTCATCTTTGCCAAGACAGTTGATTTCCTGGAGTAATGACAAAATAGATTCAAAGTGCGAGTCACGAAATTCACAGATTCACCAAAAAAAACCAAAAACAACAAAAAACCTTCATTGCTATTAGAGATCATCCGGTTCAACTCCCTTAACAGGTAAGGAAACTGAGGATGAGGGAAGGAAAATGATTTTTCCTAAGTCACGTACCTAGAAAGTGGCAGTGCTGGGATTAGACCCAGAATGTTAGAAGAATCTCAGAGGTTCTTCAGGTTCCAGACAACTTAATTCAATTCCACATCCATCTATTAAGCACCTACTATGTGCAATGCATTGTGATAAGAGCTAGAAATATAGAAATGAAAAGTGACAGTTTTCATACTCACAGAGCTTATAGAATACTATAAGAGAAACAACAAATATGATAACTAGACAAGGTACAATACAATATAGTGTAAAAAGAAGGACTAAAAGAAATGTTCTAGGGAAATTTGAGAAAAGAATGGAGGTAGGGCAGGGAAGGCTTTAGAGGAAAGGCACCTGAGCTGAGCCTTGAAATAAGGAAATTTTTAAACAGAAACTCCCTCTTCTTTCTCACAGGTAAGCTCTTTAAAGGTAGCAGTAAATAGTGGTCAGCAGTGTCAGATACTGTAAAGAGTTAAAGAAGGATTAAAATTAAGAAAAGGTCATTAGGTTTAGCAATTAATTAATTTGTAAAGGCAGAAAGAGCAGCTTCAGTTGAGTAATGAGTTTGGAGCTGATACCGCAAATGATTAAAAAATAACATTCTGCTTTCTGGCTCCTCGATCGCCATGGCGCCCGTGAAGAAATCTGTGATGAAGGGCGGCAAAAAAAAGAAGCAAGTCCTCAAATTTACCCTGGATTGTACCCATCCTGTGGAAGATGGGATTATGGATGCAGCTAATTTTGAGCAGTTCTTACAAGAACGAATCAAAGTGAATGGAAAAGCTGGCAACCTCGGGGGCGGAGTTGTGACCATTGAGAGAAGCAAGAGCAAGATCACCGTGACGTCAGAGGTGCCGTTTTCTAAAAGGTATTTGAAGTACCTGACAAAGAAGTACTTGAAGAAGAACAATCTTCGAGATTGGCTTCGGGTGGTGGCCAATAGCAAGGAGAGTTACGAATTACGGTACTTCCAGATCAACCAGGATGAAGAAGAGGAAGAGGAGGAGGATTAAACCCTCTTGGGTCTGGAAACGTTTTGTATATGATCTCGAATAAAACTTGAACCAAAAAAAAAAAATAACATTCTTGGTTTGCTGGAGGAGGCTTACATTCGCTGAAACTTGGTATCTTCCTTTGAAAGTCTATGAGGTAATAATGCACCATTAAAAGGTGATAAAATTCAGACTAAGTGTCTGACCAATCTTGGTTCTGGACTAGTGATAATAAAACACATTTCTTTCTTCTCAGTAAAGAAGTAATAGATAGACAATATATAAAACATTCTGTCCTAGACCTCCTCTTCCCCATTTCTGGATTAAGGAAGGATATATATCTCATCTATTCTCCAGGAGAATCACTGGTCTTTAATTTACTCATTTACTGGCGTCCTTTTGGTAATCTTTTCATTTGCATGCCCATAGTTATTGTGTATTTTTTTTTCATTCTGCAAAGTTTCATAAAAATCATGTTTTTCTAAATTCACCTGTAGTTTCCTACTGTACAATAATAATGAATTACATTTATATCCTACCACTCTGCTGTTCCCTCAATTACAACACCCATGTACCTTGTGGGTTGGATTCCTGGAGGGCAACTGCTATTGGATAGCTTATGGAGCTCTACTTCTGGTTATTTAGAATTATTTATATTATATTTATTACCAATTATTTCTTAGTTACTCAGTTCAATGGCATTTTCTCAATTTTCATTCCTCCTCACCTCTTTGCAACACCTGTTTACTACCTTTTCCTCTTGCCCTTAAGGGGCTTACATTTTGCTTGAGGAGAGAAAAGAGAGCTTCTGTTAAAATATTCCTTTTAATGTTCCATTCCTTTTTTATGGTGGGTGCATAATAGTTTCGTGTTATTCAAATTCCTTACCTTTCTATATGAAGGATCATTTAAAGAATTTGTTGTTTGTAATTAGAATTATTAAATTTAACCACTGTGTCTTAGGATTTTCTTTTTTTCATAGGATTTCTTTTTTTTTCTTTCTGGAATTGATTTGTATATTATCTTGATTAACACTTTGTTTTCTGTGTTCAGAAATTCTGGGAAGTTTTCATGTATTACTTCCTGCACTATGGTATTTAGTTTTTTTGACTTGTATTTTTCTGGGGGACCTACAATGCTTAAGTTATTGCTTCAAAACAATATGTTTTAACTCTGAGGTTAGATGAGCTAGTATGACAAAAAAGGAAAATGATAACTGTTGAAAGGGATGTGGGAAAACTGGGCCACATGTATTGTTGGTGAAGTTGTGAACTGATCGAACCATTCTGGAGAGCAATTTGAAACTATGCCCAAAGGGCTATAAAACTATGCACACCACTTTAATCTAACAATACCACTGCTAGAACCTATATCCCAAAGACACCCCCCCCAAAAGAGAAAAGGACCTATTTGTACAAAAATATTAATAGCAGCTCTTTTTGTGGTGGTTAAGAATTGGAAATCAAAAGGATGCCCATCAATCGAGAAATGGCTAAACAAGTTGTGGCATATGATTGTGACGAAGTATTATTGTGCTATAAGAAATGACCAGCAGGATGATTTCAGAAAAGCCTGGAAAGGTTTACATGAATTGATGCAAAATGAAGTGAATAGAACCAGAACGTTGTACACAGAAACAGCAATATTATATGATGAAGAACTGCGAATGACTTAGTTATTCTCAGTAACGCAACGATCTAAGACAATCCCAAAGGACTAATGATGAATCACACTATCCTCCTCCAGAGAAAGAACTGATATTATTTGAATACAGACTGAAGCATGCTATTTTTCACTTTCTTTCTTTCATTCTTTTTCTTTTATTTAAGTCATCTTGTACAAAATGACTAGTATGGAAATTTTTTACATGATTGCACATGTATAACCAATATCTAATTGCTTACCACCTCAGAGGTAAGGGGGAAGGAGGGAGGGAGGGAGGGATAGAATTTGGAACTCAAAACTTAAAAAAAAACCCAACCAAATGTTAAGAAATTGTTTTAGCATGTAATTGGGGGATACATATATATATATGCTTTGTTTGCATAAATATCACACTTTATCCTAATGTTATTGCTTTTTGTTCCTCTTCTTCCAGATTCTGCTTCATTTCTGTGTATTTACAATTTCTGTGTATTACCAGTCAACTGTTCTCTCTTTTGTTTCTTTGGTGGGACTTACTAGCTTGGGTTCAGATTTTCCTATTCTGCTATTTATTTCTGTTGTACAAGCTACAAATTCTGCTTTCATGATTCTTATTTCTTTCTTGAACCCTTAGGGAACATCCTACTGTGGTTCCATGCTCTCTAGAAAATTCACCAGGTCCCCTGCCTCATCAGATGTAGACTCATTTTATTTTGTCTCGCAACATGTATTTAGACATGTTTGGATTAATTTAGATGGCTTGGAGGCCATCTTCCTTTCTGTTATTAGTATCTTCTCTTTTGATTTATCTTCTGGTGCTCAAGGTTTTTAAATGGATTTCTTTTCCTCCTGAGATTTTTGGTAATTTCAGTCTTTTTTCCTTATATTCCCCTGTTGCTCACTTCCTGACCCCTTCCCTTTGATGGCAGATCCCCTGGCATGATGGCAGATGGTTAGACCTCAGAACAACAATTAAGCAAGAAAGAAAAAAATCCCACATAGCAAATGCATCTGAAAGCATATCCAACATTCCACACCCATGGTCTCTCTGCATTCTGAAGAAAGAAGGGAGGTATCTAGGACCAAGAGCAGTCATTATAATTACACAATATGTAACTTTATTTTGATGTCCTTTTCATTTACATTATTGTAGTCATTGTACATGTTATTCTCCTGATTCTATTTGCTTTACCCTGCATCAGTTCAAATGAGTTGGACCATATTTTTAAAAACTACATTTAACTGACTACTTTTGTTTTTATATCACATTTCTGGAAAGTGGGAAAAATACCCTTAACCCTTCATATAGATTGGATTCATTCCCTGTAATAAAGGCAAACAACTAAACAAACAAACAAAAACACTACATAGTGACTCATTATTCTGCCCTAGCAATCCCCTTATTTCTTTCTGCAGTGAGGTGGGAGATACGTGTCATTACCTATTCTTCAAGCGCTTCATTGTTTTTTTTTCATTTACTCCAAGTTTGGCTTCCTTTTAGCAATCTTTTAACTTATGTCATAAAAGTTATTGTGTATATTGTTCTTTTCATTCTTTTGTACTGAAGCATTCATAAAAATCTCATGTTTTTCTAAATTTCTCATTCATAATAGTGAAATGTACAATAACATTCTATTATATTTATAACCCCACTCCTCTGGGCTGCTCACTCACTTTGAACTCCTACTTTTGGATTGGATTCCAGAGGGCAACTGCTACAATATGTTCTAGGATAGCCTACAGGGCTACATAAGGGCAACATTCTATGCCCATAGTCCCCTAGCTCTCCAAGGAAAGAAAGAAGGTAGATATCCTCATCTTTTTCGTGGCATTTGACTTTGCTTTAGTGTTCTTTTTATTTGCATTATTGAAGTCATTATGTATGTGAGCCCCCACCAGTGTATTTTCCAACAACAGTCTGCTAAAATTAGTTTTTAGCAGAAATATTAATATGGCAGAGTAATATTAGTAACTAAAAACATTCCTCTCATATTCTGGGGCACACTCTCCCACAAATACATACAATATCTATAAGAAGAGTAATCTCAAATGGAATATAATTATTTTGAGGCACACATGTAGGGAACATATGTGGCCAAGGCTACTCAGTTGTATGACATTGCAAAGCCTCAAAAACTTTTCTCTCCTTGTGGGGTCATAACAAAATTCAACTCTCAATAGAGAGGGGTTAGCTGTCTCTCAAGTCCATTGGTGCTTTTATCTTTGCTGCCAAAGGTCCCACTCCTTAAAGCTGCTTTTGGCATCAAATGACTACTTCTCTGTATTCATGTCTGTCTGGAATGTATACCTCTCCCTCAACTGTGGCCACTAGATGTGGTCTCTTTCTGGGTGAGTAGTTCCACTATGGCCAATGGGAAGGAGAGAGAAAAAAAGAAATCCTCTCCCTGCCCTACTCTGTGGTATTAACGTGATTAAAGATCTTCCATGCCCTATTACACCCTTTACTTACTAGGTTTGAGGCCCCAGGGCTATACTTTTTTGCTAATTAAGTCACGAGAGGTGTGAAGCCCTCAGAGCCCTAAGGAGAGGTGCTACGACCAGAGCCAATAGTATGTACACTGAGTTCTAGCCAATCAGATGTGCATGAATTCAGACAATCGGACACCTGAGTTCTAGCCAAGCAGATGCCAGCTAGAACTGTATATAAGGAGAGCCCAGAGTGTGAGAGCAGCAGAATTGAGAAGCAGACATCAAGAAGACACTGAGGCAGCAGACACTGAGAGCCAGTGTCGAGAGAGACTGCAGAGCAGAGAGTGCAAACCAGAGAGTTGCAAAGATCAAAGAGCTGAGAATCTACAGCATTGAGAGATTGGAGAACTGAGAATCCAGAGGATCCAGGAGATTGCAAGGGTTCTGAGAACTGCAAGGGTTTTCAGAACTTCAGGAGAGGATGCAGGCAAGCAGACAGGATTTGTGAGTGATTATTTATGGGAAGGTCCTAGCAGAGGGGAAGGTTATAGGATGACTTGGTTCCTTGCTACAATACTGTGTTATAATTTCCTTGTTTCTACATTGAGATGGACTTACTGGTTTTGGATATAATTACTGCTATATCGAATTGGAGTTATTGGTCTTGGGATTTGATCCTCTGGTGTCTGCCTTCTACCTAGAGAGTTTTTCATACTTTGTGATTCTGAAACATACAGGCATGTTCATGGTCATCCTCGAGTTCATGAATCTTGCCTTACTGATACATCCTCTGCAACCAAGAGAAGAACTAGGTTCTTCCCCAGCTGCTGGCTTTCTCTTCAACTTACCCAAGTGATTAAAACTCTTCAGCTGGGTCTCCAGGACTTAGTTTTTTAAAGACCCCAGGGGCATGGACATTTTGTTTGTTCATCCAGTGACCAAGCTTCCTTGAATTCTATCAGAGAAAGGTATTGACACTTCATAAATGGATTACCAGGTGTTGCCACTGTATGACCCTGGACAAGTCTCTTAACCTCTGCCTCAGTTTTCTCAATTGTAAAATGAGAATAATAATAGCACCTCCCTAGAAGGGTTGTTGTGAGGATCAAATAAGACATTTGTAAAACATTAACACAGTGCCTGGCCTGGCACATAGTAGGCACTTAATAAATGACTGTTCTCTTCCCTTTCCTCTTGGTGAGTAGAAGTTTCAAGAAGGAGATTGTGTTCAGGAGGGAGTAGTAAGAGAAAAAGGGAGATCTGGAGAGAGTCGGGGGCAGGGGGGAGAGAGAGAGAGAGAGAAAGAGAGAGAGAGAGAGAGAGAGAGAGAGAGAGAGAGAGAGAGAGAGAGAGAGAGAGAGAGAGAGAGACTGAAGAAGAGTGACAGAAAACAGGAAAGGGAAAGGTGAAGTTGAAACTAAGAGGTGAAGAAGAGAGTGTTTGAGAGCTTAGAGACCTGTGGTTTGTGACTAAAGCCTGGTGTGAGTGTGAAGGACAGCGGTTTAGAGTGTGTTCTCTAGGTGCTTACTTGACCCAGACATAGAAGCTCAGCCAGAGTCTATATCTGCTCCCTGTAGTCTCTGGACAGGAAGAGGGTGTGCCCGAAGGCAACAAGAGAACCTACTCCTAGCTCAAGATGTGACCAACAGCAGCCTGACTCTGTATGAGTGGTCTCTAACAATACTGACTAACTTAGGTTAGAAAGATTTGTACAGACTTGACATCAGGGGGAAAAAATAACTTTCTAACATTTGATACTACCAAAAGGACTCCTTAGGCCTCCCCAGAGGCCCTCAGAGACTGAGTACTTGCTATGGAGGTTTTAGAAAGGATTCAGTTCAGCCAGATGATCTCTGAGGTCCCTTCTAACTCTGAAATTCTATGGTTTCTCTGTAACTGTAACTGTTGGTTTTTTGGACATAAATAACTCTCACAGTCACTATTCAATTTGAGGGTGCTGTTGAATAAAGAGAGACAGTAGGTACTCAAGTTTCCTCCTATCACTATAGTAGGCTGCTATGCTCTTAGAAGCAGAATTCTTTTTTTCTCTTTGCTGTTTTAAAAAATGAGTCAAACCTCAGGCAGGAAGTGAGTTTGTTGAAGGACAATTTCACACCACCTTTCTAACAACCACAATCCTGAGAAGAAGCTTTTTTGTTGTCCACAAAACCACATCAATAGACATTTATGGTTATTTGCATGTGGAAATGCGCATAGGCAGAGAAGGGCAAAGGTGATTTTTTTTCTCACAGTAGCAGCACTAAATCTGGATATTAACAATAGATGGCATGGAAAGAGAATGGATTTATGTTGCTATGGGAACAACAAACTTATATTTCCTGACACTGCTGGGTTTCATACCTCCAACTTGTGTTTATGCATCTATTCATGTTTGGAGAATGCTGCAGTGTCTTCTGAATATGATGTTTTCTCTTTAAAAAATAATAAAGCATATATTTTAAGAATTTTTAAAAATTAATTTTTAAAAAAGGAACATACTAAAAAAAGAAATGGAATGTCATGTTTCTTTTCCAAAAATAATTCATCTTGATTGGAAATGAGGCTTAGTCACTCCTGTAGGAGGAGGCAATTCAATACATCTTACTCTTATTTTGATTCACATTGATATAGGACGAACTCTGTGAGGACAGAGACCAGGTCTTAAAATACACACTCATCTCTGAATTCCCCATTACCCAGCATATTATAAGCACTCAAATGTGTGTTGAATAAAAGAATGAATGAATTCAATAAAAATTTTTGAAGCACCTCTTCTTTCAAGGAAGAGAAATGAAATACTTTTAGAGTTGCTTATGTTTATGCTTATATTTAATAAAGCACCTTACAAAGTACTTAGCCAACTAGCTTTCCTGCCTCCAGTCTCTTCCCCATCCAACCCATAGAATCAATGTCTATCCTGGGTTTTCCCCCTCCCATTTCAGTTAGGTTAGTTCTTTCCCCAAAGGCAAGGAAGCTGTCCCTAAGACTTGATTGGCCCAGAGAGCTAAGATTCAAGCCTTAGTTGATACATTGATGCCTTCTTGACATGGCTTCCTGGTAGCCTACGGACATAAAAATGGCCAGATTACATGGAATAAGGCCCTTCAGACTTGGATGATGTTCTAAAGGCCTGTGAGTCATCAAATTCTACTTAGCTGACTAGATATTTTCAAATGGAGGGAAAGGAGACCATATCTACCCAAGATAAATGGTCTATCTTTTTTGAGTATACTTTTTATGCAATGGCTAATTGAGCCTCCTTTTGTTAGCTATTACAGATGTCTCGGTCATTTTAACATAGGATGTAAATTATCATGAAACCTGCCTGATCTTTCTAATACATAGATCTGACCACATCAGTCTGTGCTCAAAAAACTTTTAATAGCCTGTCCATAGGATATGGGCCCATTGATTTAGCATTCAAGTCTCTTTACAGTCTGGCTTCAGTTTATCTTTACACCTTTCTTTCATACCATTCTCAGCCATGTATCCTATATTATAGTCATACTGGAATATTTGCTATTACCCAGTGTTATTCTGTACTTTTCTACTCTCCTCTCATCAATTGAAACCTTCCCTTTCTAAGGGAAACGAACAGTTAATTGGGGGAAAAATTTTTTGCAGCAATTTGCTCAAATAAAGGTCTGACATCTAAGTAATACAAGAAACTGATTCCCATATATGAATGATAGCCATTCCCTAAAAGATAAACAATAAAAGGATATAAACAGGTAGTTCTCAAGGGAAGAAATCCCACAGACTTATGAAAAAATATTCCTAATCATTTACTAATAATTAGAATCTCAGAGTTTTAATTTAGATTTCTTTATCTCACATTTAACAGACTGGCAAAGATGACCGAAAAAGAAAATGACAATTGTTGGAGAGGATGGAGGAAAAAAATGCATACTGTTGCTCTATTATGGATCTGTAATTGGTCTAGACATTCTAGAAAGTTCTTCGGAATTATGTCCTAAATATCACCAAACTGTGTATATTCTTTGACTCAATGTTATCATGTCTAGGCCCAAAGAGATCAAAGAAAGAGAGAAAAGACCCATATGTACAAAAATATTTATAGTATTCTTTTTTATTGTAGTAAAGGGCCTGGAAACTAAAGGGATATCTATCAATTAGGGAATGGGTGAGAGAATTATGATATATGAATGTGATGGAATATTATTGAATCACTGGAAATGACAAAAGAGGTAGATTCCAAGAAACCTGAAAGTACTTGTATGAAGTAATGCAGAGTGAGGTGAGCAGAACCAGAAGAACAATATATATACAGGAGAGAGCAGAGCCAAGATGATGAAGAAAAGCCAGGAAATTGCCTGAGGTCTCCCAGTTTCCCTTGGAAATAACATTAAGTCAAGCCTCTAAATGGATTCTGGAGTGACAAAGCCTACAAAAAGATGGAGTGAAACAATTTTCCAGCTTAAGATAACTTAAAAGGACTTCAGGAAAGGTCTATCTCACTTGAGTAAAAAGGGAATGCAGCCCAGCACAGATGGTGTCTGGGCAAGCCAGGAGGAGACTCTTAGCCACATCATGGATCAATAACTGAGGCCCCTCCATCCTGGCACAGCAGGCCAGCTGTGAGGCTTCTAGCCCCAGCACAGAAGGCAAACTGCCAGCCCTGGAACTCTGGCACAACAGGTGTGACTAGGCTAAGCCACCCCAGTACAGTGGGCAAACTGCCAGCAGCTGAGGCCCTGGTGCAGAAGACCAGTGACCAGGACCCTGGCCTCCAGCACAAAAAGCTTGGGAGAGTTTCTCCTGTGCCCCAGGAGCAGAACTCAATTTTAAAAGTTACAAAATAGACTTTAAATGAGCAAAAAACAGAAATAGAAACAGACCATAGAAAGCTACTATGGTGAAAGGGAAGACCACAACACAAACTCAGAGGAGCACAACAATGTGAAAATGCCTATATGTGAAATCGCAAAAAAATATGAATTGGTCTCAAACCTATCAGGCCTTCTTGAAAAGCTCAAAAATGATTTTAAAAATCAAATAAGAGAGGTAGAAGAAAAATTGGGAAAAGAAATGAGAGTTATACAAGCGAGAGTAAATAGCTTGGAAAAGTAAGGACAAAAATTGACTGAAGAAAACAATTCCTTAAAGTATACAACTGGACAAAAGGAAAAAAACATCGATCTAATTAAAAGAGACAAGGAAGGAAACTACATCTTGCTAAAAGGCAGCATAGACGATGAAGTAATATCAATACGAAACATATGTGCACCAAGTGGTATAACATCCAAGTTCTTAGAGAAGTTAAGTGAGTTACAGGAAGAAATAGACAGCAAAACTATAGTAGTGGAGGACCTTAACCTCCCCCTCTTGGAACTAGATAAACCTAACCACAAAATAAACAAGAAAGAAGTTAATGAGGTGAGTGGAATCTTAGAAAAGTTAGATATGATAGACCTCTGTAGAAAATTGAATGAGGATAGAAAGGAATATACTTTTTTTTCTCAGTGGTACATGGAACCTACACAAAAATTGACCACGTGTTAGGGCATAAAAGCCTCACAATCCAATGCAGAAAGGCAAGAATATTAAATGCATCCTTTTCAGATCATGATACAATAAAAATTACTCATAATAAAGAGCCATGGAAAGACAGATTAAAAAAATAACTGGAAGCTAAATAATCTAATCCTAAAGAATGAGTGGGTCAAACAACAAATCATAGAAATTATCAATAATTTCGTCAAAGAGAATGACAATAATGAGATAACATACAAAATTTGTGGGATGCAGCCAAAGCAATTCTTAGGGGAAATATTACATCTCTAAATGCTTACATCAATAAAATAGAGAAAGATTAGATCAATGAATTGGTCATGCAATTAAAAAACTAGAATAAGAACATACTAAAAATCTCCAATTAAATAACAAATTAGAAATTCTGAAACTCAAGCTAAGATAGCAGAGTAAAAGCATGAGCTTGCTTGAGCTCTCCCCAAAATCCCTCCAAACACCTGTACAAAAGGACTCTAAACAAATTCTAGGGCTACAGAACCCAAGAAATGACAGAGTGAAACAAATCTCCAGCCCAAGACAGCCTGAATGGTTGCTGGGAAAGGTCTATCACACCATACTGGGAGAGAAGCATAGCCCAGCTTGGGCCACTCCTACAGAGACTGGGCCTGAACAGACCCAGCAGAGCAGGCCTCAGGGCACTGAATCACTGAGCTGTGGCAGTGTCCAGACTTCTCAACCCACGAACGCCAAAGACAACTCAGCAGGTCAGTGGGAAAATTCTGTTGGATCTGGGTGAGAGAAGGGATAGTTTAGCAGCAGCAGCAACAGCGGCTGCTTCTGGAGCTCCAGGCCCACAGACAGTGAGGGGTGGGGGGTGGGAGGGGGCGGGAATCAAGTGGTTGATCTGAGCAGGAATGCAGGGATTTCTTTGCTGGCACTGAGGCAGGATTTTCTTACTTTGCTCTGCTTCAATCTGAGTGGTCCTGGGGTGAGGAGGAGTGCTGGTATGGATGAGCTTGTGGTGGTTGTGGAGAGGGAGTCCTCACAGTTCCAAGGCAGAAAAGAGGGCTTGAAGTCACTCATGGAGCACAGGCCAGTAGAAGAGTAAACACCTCTCCTTGGATCATACCACCTCAGAAGAACTGAAAATTTACAGGTGCCTACAAATAGCTCAGAAAACAGCAGTGTAAAACCCCTGAAGCTTGGAATAAAGCACTCTCCACTCTGGAAGTAGAGTCATAACTTGACAAAGAGCTCAAAAGTCAAGTAATTGGGAAAATGAGCAGACAGTGTAAAAAAAACTCAGACTACAGAATCTTATTTTGGTGACAAAGAAGATCAAAACATACAGCCAGAAGGAGACAGCAAAGTCAAAGACACTACATCAAAAGCCTCCAAGAAAAATATGAATTGGTCTCAGGCCATGGAAGAGCTCAAAAAGGATTTTGAAAATCAAGTAAAAGAAGTAGAGGAAAAATTGGGAAAAGAAATGAAAAGGATGCAAGAAAATCATGAAAAACAAGTCAACAGCTTGCTAAAAGAGACCCCCAAAATACAGAAGAAAATAACACTTTAAAAAATAGACTCACCCAAATGGCAAAAGAGCTCCAAAAAGCCAATGAGGAGAAGAATACCTTAAAAAACAGAATTGCCCAATGGAAAAGGAGATCCAAAAGTTCACTGAAGAAAATAATTTCTTAAAAATTAGAATGGAGCAAATGGAAGAAATTATAAAACCAAAAGAATGAAAAAAGGGAGACAGTGTGAAATATCTCACTGGAAAAATCACTGACCTAGAAATAGATCCAGGAGAGATAATTTAAAAATTATTGGACTACCTGGGAGCCATGATCAAAAAAAGACCCTAGACATCATTTTTCAAGAAATCATCAAGGAAAAATGCCCTGATATTCTAGAACCAGAGGGTAAAATAGAAATTGAAAGAATCCACTGATCGCCTGTTGAAAAAGATCCCAAAAAGAAAATTCCTAGGAATATTGTAGCTGAATTCCAGAGTTCCCAGGTCAAGGAGAAAATATTGCAAGCAGCCAGAAAGAAACAATTTGGGTATTGTGGAAACACAATCAGGATAACACAAGATCTAGCAGCTTCTATATTAAGAGATTGAAGGACTTGGAATATGATATTCTGAAGGTCAAAGGAGCTAGGATTAAAACTAAGAATCACCAATCCAGCAAAACAAAGTATAATACTTCAGGGGAAAAATGGATTTTCAATGAAATAGAGGACTTTCAAGCATTCTTGATGAAAATACCACAGCTGAATAGAAAATTTGACTTTCAAATACAAGAATCAAGAGAAACATGAAAAGGTAAATAGGGGAGAGAAATCATAAGGGACTTATTAAAGTTGAGTTGTTTATATTCCTATATTGAAAGATGGTATTTGTGACTCATAAGATCTTTCTCAGTATTAGGGTAGTTGAAGGGCATATTCATATATATATATAGACAGAAGGCACAGGGTGAGTTGAATATGAAATGATGATAACTAAAAGTAAAATTAAGGGACAAGAGAGGAATATATTGGGAGGAGAAAGGGAGAGATATAATGGGATAAATTATTTCACATAAAAGTGGCAAGAAAAAGCTGTTATAATGGAAGGGAAGAGTGGGGAGGTGAAAGGGAATGAGTGAATCTTACTCTCATTGGATTTTTCTTAAAGAGGGAATAACATACACACTCAATTGGGTATCTTACCCTACAGGAAATTAGAGGGGAAGGGGATAAAGTGGGGGGATGATAAAGGAGGACAGATTCGGGGAGAGGGTAGTCAGAAGTAAACACTTTTGAAAAGGGACAGGGTCAAAGGAGAAAATTGAATAAGTGGGGGATGGGATAGGATGGAGGGAAATATAGTTAGTCTTTCACAACATGACTATTATGGAACTGTTTTGCATAACAATACATGTATAACCTATATTGAATTGCTTGTCTTCTCAAGGAGGGTGGGGGAGTGGGGAGGGAAGAAGGGAGAGAATTTGGAACTCAAAGTTCTAAAAATAAAAGTTAAAAACTTTTTACAAGCAACTGGGTAATAAGACATACAGGCAATGGGGTATAGAAATCTATCTTGCCCTACAAGAAAGTAAGGGGAAAGGGAATGGGGGGGTGGGGTAGTGACGTGATAGAAGGGAAGGCAGACTGAGGAAAGGGGCAATCAGAATACATGCCAAGTGGAGTGGGGGGGTGGAGGGGGGAGATAGGGAGAAAATTTGTAACTCAAATCTTGTGGAAATGAATGTTGAAAATTAAAAATAAATTAATTAATCATAAAAAAAGAAATTCTGAAACTCAAAGGAGAGATATTTAAAATTGAAAGTAAGAAAACTATCTAACTAATAAAAAAAGCTAGTTTTTTTTAAAAAATAGATAAACCTCTGGTTAATTTGATTTTAAAATAAGAAAGAAGAAAACCAAATAACCAGTATCAAAAATGAAAAGAGTGAATTTACCAACAATGAAGAGGAAATTATTAAAACATTATATGTAATGGAGATATATTAGAAGCTTTCCCAATAAGATCAGGGGTGAAACAAGGATGCCCATTATTACCCACTATTATTCAATATTGTACTAGAAATGTTAGCATTAGCAATAGGAAGGAAAAGAAATGGAAGGAATGAGAATAGGCAACGAGGAAACAAAACTATCACTCTTTGCAAATGACATAATGGTAAAACAAACCCACATAAATCATTAGCACTTCTGCATATTAGCATCAAAGCCAAGCAGCAGGAGATAGAAAGAGAAATTCCATTTCAAATTACTGTAGACAATATAAAATATTTGGGAGTCTACCAGTCAAATCCAGGAACTATATGAAAACAATTGCAAGACACTTCACATAAATAAAGTCAGATCAAAAGAATTTAAAAAGTATAAATTGTTCATGGATAGTCTGGGCTAATATAAAAATATAAGTGACTGGACTAATATAAAATGACAGTTCTACCTAAATTAATTTACTTATTCAATGCCAAACTACCAAAATCATTTTATAGAGCTAGAAAAATAATAAAATTCATTTCAAAGAACAAAAGATCAAGAATATCAAGGGAATTAATGAAAAAATGCAAAGGAAGGTGGCCTAGCCATACCAGGTCTAAAATTATATTATAAAGTGGAAATCATCAAACTATTTGGTACTGGCTAAGAAATAGTGGATCAGTGGAATAAAAAAGGGAAAAGGACCCACATGTACAAAAATATTTATATTAGCTCTTTTTGTCGTGGCAAAGAATTGGAAATTGAGGGGATGCCCATCAATTGGGGAATGGCTGAACAAGTTGTAGTATATGAATGTGATGGAATACTACTGTGTTACATGAAATGATGAGCAGGCGGATTTAAGAAAAACCTGGAAAGATTTACATGAACTGATGTTGAGTGAAGTGAGCAGAACCAGGAGAACATCGTACACAGTAACAGCAACATTATGCAATAATCAACTATGATAGACTTAGCTTTTCTCAGCAATACAACAATCCAAGACAATTCCAAAAAGCTCATGATAGCAAATATGATCCACATCTAGAGAAAGAACCATGGAGTCTGAATGCAGGTTGAAGCATACTATTTTCACTTTTTGTTTTTTCTTTCTTGTGGTTTTTCCCTTTGTTCTGATTCTTCTTTTACAACATGACTAATATGGAAATATGTTTATTATGATTATATATGCATAACCTATACCAGGTTACATGTAACTGGAAAAAATAAAATATTATTAAGTGCAAAAATTTTATACAATAACTACAGTATTGTAAAGGCAACAACTTTGAAAGACTTAAGCCAAATCAGTGCAGTGACCAGTCACAATTCCAAAGGATTGTTGATGACATCCCTCCTGACAGAGGGGTGATGGATTTAAGGTGCAGAAGGAGAAGTACATTTTTGGACATGCCAAATACATGAATTTGTTTTGCTTGATTATTCTTATTTGTTTTCCTTTTTAAAAAATGGTGTAGGGATTTGGGAGGATAGAGGAGCTAGTGATAGTGTTGCCAAAGAAAAGAAAGATGATCACTGAAGCACTTTCAAAAATGCATAGAAGAAAAAAGAAGGAAATGTAGACAATCAGGACAATTTTCAAAGTAACATTTTGAATTATTACATACTTTTAAAAAAGAAAGCTGTAGGCAGCAGAGTCGTGATTTCACCTCTAATGTTATTTTTCCATTCTCTGAATATGGAAATGTTCTCTCTCTCTCTCTCTCTCTCTCTCTCTCTCTCTCTGTCTGTCTGTCTCTCTCTCTCTGTTCATTAAATTCTAAATTAAAAAAAATTAAATTAAAAATTCTTCCATTTAAGATTTAGAAGAGTCTTCCACTAAGTCTAATAAAAAGTGATTGATCTCTCCCTCTTAAATTTTCTTGGAGCACTCACATGAAATTTTTCTTTGCTCTTATCATATTCTATTCTATATTATGCTTAGAGGCAGCTAAGTGACACAATGGATAGAGAGCTGGGCCTGGAGTCAGAAAGACCTAAGTTCAGATCCACCCTCAGACACATAAAAGCTGTGTGACCTTGAGCAAGTCACCTATCTTTCATTCGTTCAATAAACATTTATTAAGCATGTACTACGTGCCAGGCACCGTTCTGTCTGTGTCAGTTTCTTCATTTATAAAACGGGGATAATAATAGCACCTATCTTGTATGGTTGTTGTGGGGATCAACTGAGACAGCAGCGTAGTGCCAGGTGTACAGTAGGCATAATGCTTATTTCCTTCCTGCCTGTTGGATTAAAAAAAAAAAAATAAAATCAACTTGTGTTTTTATCTATTATCCTATGGTTCCTTGTGCATTTGGATGCCCTTTTTTTTCTGTCTTAGAGTTGGCTCCCTTACCCAACCAGTCTTCACTGTGCCAGTCTGGGGGTTCCCAGAGGGGCTCACCACTGTTACAATTCTATTGCTTGGAATACTAGGGGTAACCCCTGATGGAGGGACTATGCTACTACTATCGTATACTTTAGCTCCTGAGCCCCTACTGGTGTTCTTCACATTTAACAACTCATCTGGCTGAAGTCCATTAACTCATTATCAGATACATTTATTAAAGCAGAAAGCAAAGCAAGAATAATAATAACATTTTATCTATAAACGTGGGATACAATGTCTTACAGATATACATGGTGCCGGGGCAAAGAGGATGGAAGTTGAACAAAAACTTCCAAAACCACAATAGAAGGGCACCTTCATAGGACACACGTGCTCAGGGCATCACACAACTCTGGAGGCCTTCATGTCCTTTGCCTCCCTCAGAAATAATCTGTACAATAATTCTGTGCTTGGAAGAATCACTTCTCTACCGACCACTATTCTCGTGGGTTTCTCTGCTCTCACACTTGTTAGAGTCACTCCTCTCCTGGATTCTCTGCTCAGGCTGCTCCTCTTAGGGGCTGTGAAAGCAGTGTTATGCTCTTTCATCAAAACCAAAAACCTTAAACCTTAAACCTGCATGGCTTCTCCAGATCTGTTCTCTTGGTCAGACTTTGAAAAGTTTCTAATTCTCAGACTTTGGTGGCTATCCATGGAAAACTGAAGGCAAAAACCTTTTCTTTTTCCAATTGGGTCTTCTATGTAGCAGGTGGCAGTGCATTCTCTTCCAGGCCTGATTAGATGTCTCTTCTGGGATGAGCTCTCAGCTCTGAGCTCTTCATGAGCTTCACATTTAATCCAACTCTAAAATCAATTAATATACTGGTCCAAAACAGGGTCTCCTTAGTGAGATGGCCAAACCTCTATCTCATATTGATAAGCAGTGTAAGACAGATAACACTAGCACACAGGAGGGCTGCTAGTACAGGTTCACTCTTGATCTGTTCAAACAGGAAGACAGCTTCAGAGGGGTTAACAATCTTCATTTATTCTAGTCTAGTCTTCTCACAATGGTTGCTGATAATGGGAGCACCAACTCCTACAGCATTCCCTAATCACCTTTCTCACAGGGGCTGGTGGGAAGGGGGCAACTACCCCTGCATCTTGATGGGGTCAATTGAGACAGGCACAACTTGTACACTCTCCTAAGTCCCCTCAAGCCTCAATGGGGGCCGGTTGAGGCAAACACAGACTCCCACCAAGCTTTGATGGGGGCTGATCAAGGCACACACAGCATTTCAGCTTGTGCATTCAACCCTAAGGGTTCCCCACTCATTGACCAGTGCCCACCTGCTTTATAGGGCAACAGACAAAGGAGGCATCTTGCCAGCAATAGCCTCACAAGTTTACATCATCTCACTGTTATATCTCACTGCACAGTCACAGTGGATATTTAATGTTGTGCAAGCATGGTGGAGTTGTTTACAACTCATGAGCCTGGGAAATAGAGATTGTTATGGCCATGGATCCTGGGAAACTAAACTCCAAGAAAGAATAACAAAAATCCACCTTACACACTAAAATCCACTTTACAAACAGAAATCCACGATTATGGAAATATGCATTGTTTCATAGTCACCAAGCAATAGTAGGATTGCTTCAAAGTCCTTGTGTTAATAAAATGCAAATTAGATTCTGGGGCATGAGATAGTCAGACTTTTTAGCCTCAGTGCCTTTTTTTTCCCCCAGAAGGGCTGCTTTCTTCAGTATTTCACTTGATTTTTGCCTCTCCCACTTAGCAAAACTATTTACACCTGAAAGGGGCAATCTTTTACACTTGAAATAGGTATCGATTGTAAGCATATCAATCTTATCCTATAGCGGTAGTCAACAAACTATAGCCCATGGGCCAAATCTGGCCCACCACCTGTACAGCCGATGAGTTAAAAATGGTTTTTTACATTTTGTATATAACAATGTAAAAACCATTCGTCATCTACAGGGTCTATAGGACCTACTGTGTTGGTAACCAAAAATGGGCTCCTTAGCACTTAGTTCAACAAGTGCCCTTGAATAGTTTGGCTTTTGTTCCCTTTGAGTAATTCATTGAGCCTTACTAGGTGCTAAGCCCCAGGCCCAAACCCCTATTAGGTGTAAAACCTTAGTGGGTGTGGATTGGCAGCTAAGGTGGGGCCCAAGGTGGGGCTAACTCCAGGGAGGGCCTAGTTTACATGTCTGGGACAGCAGAGGCTTTTAGACCATGTGGGTTTAAGCCCGCCTCTCTGTGACGATTCTAGGTCTCGTGGGTGAGTCGCATGTGTGACTCACCCCTGATGCTGAAAAAGATATAAAAACCAGGGGTTGGCTGTTTGTTCTTTGGAGCTCATTGCCTCAGCAGCGGTGGTGTGTGACTCTGGGCCATCCCTTGTTCTGAGCTCCTGGGCTGAACCTAGATGTTGGTAACTATGAATTGTATTGGGTCTGCCTGTTGATGTTTGTAATTTGTTTGTATTTTATTCTGAAGTTCAGGATGCTGGCTTTTTCCCCTGAACTAAGTGAATGACATTTGTACGCTGAATTAAAGTAAGCTTGTCAACCCCTTCACCTTGCTTTCCTTATTAAGGCAGATCAAAAGAACCTGTGCTGTTGGCAGCTTTCTGGGCGCTGGCTGTGGGTGGATCTTACACCCCCGCAGAAGCTGCTAGCCGGATTGTTGAAACATCTACATTATTACTTTACATTTTCCTTTTGCATTCTTTCATTCATGAATTAAACAAACAGTTTATTAAATGCCTACTCTGTGCAGAAATTTGAGCTCTTGGGGAGATATGAACTTTAATTAAGATCTTGTTCCTCCCTTTTCCCCCTCTCCTCTCACACATTTCTGGGCTTCGAAGTCCAGGAAGAAGTCTTAAGAGAAGAGGCATAAGAAAACACAACCACAGTATTCCTTAAGTGCATTGTAGAAGGATGAACAAAGTGCTATTTGGAACTATTGTCCAAAGGGGAAGGTTATTACTAGCCGAGAGAATCAGAGAAGGTTCCATGGAGGATATGGCATTTGGATGTGGCTTTAAAGGATAAAAAAGGCAAAGAAGGAAAAGGAAGGCATCTCAGGCATAGGAAATAGCACAAAGAAAGGCAGGGAGGCAGGAAAGTGAGAGATATGTTCAAGGGGTGGAGGATTGTCTGGGTCAGCCAGTATATGGAATATATATATGGAATATATATATATATATGGAATACATATATATATATATGGAATATATATATGGAATATATATATATATGGAATATATAGATAAAATTAGCATGGGATAAGGCTAGAAAGATGAGATGGCACCAAATTGTTGAGGGCTTAGAATGCCAGCAAAACTGAGTGTCAAGCAGGGTGCCTAGATCCCTCTACTCTCGCCAAGTAAATTACATTCACTTGGAGGTAGAGGAGACCTCTCTAATAACCTTAAGATGGATCATGGTTTGCCTCCACTGAAATAAATCTGGGAATATTTGACTTTGGCCTGTCTCTGGCTCTTCACCAAAACTATTCAAGTAAGCTCACCTGAAACCAACAATCCTTAACAAATACTTGAAAACAAAGCACATTTGTTACAACGTGTAAAGAATAGAAATGGGGCTTGCCACTGAAAACTGCTTAGAGATACAGGGCCATCTTCTTTCCCATTCTTTCATAAATGAACTTATTAACACGCGTAGGGAAAATCTAAGTAGTTTGAGTAGAGTTGACGTACTTTTGGAAAGACACTGTCTATATTCTGTCTCATGATCCACTTCCCATGCAGTCTGTTCCTCTCCTATGCCTGTGCAAGTGGTTTCTTACTGCTTACAATAATTGTTGCTGTCTCCAATTAGTCACTACATTTGAGGCCTGTGACATCATGGGAAACGTTCTCCACTTTATTTCAATCAATTCCTGTGCCTTGGGGCCAAGGTATTATGGGAAGGTGAGTCATTTCTTTATTGGAGAATCCTGCTATATGTTCCTCCTACAAAAAATTTTAGTCCTGGCAACTTACACTGGATGCACATGTAGAGTTCTTAGGCACACATGACAGCCTCCATAAGATCACAGAATCACAGATTTAGAGCTGGTAAACCTCAGAAGTCACTGAATCCAATCTCTTCATTCTACGGATGAGGAAACAGATACATAGAAAGGTTACTTAACCATTGTTCAGGGTCACACACCTAATAGATATCTAAGGCCAAATTAGAACTCGTTAGAGCATCCTGATTTCAAACTCAGTACTCCATTCAGTACATCACCTAGCTTCCTCTATAAAATTATACGTAGCAAGACTTACCTGCAAATTACCCCACGTGCAAAAGTCACAGGGATGCAAAATTTCATATGGCAGAACACTACACAGTAAAATTACATATAGCCGTTCAAATACGTAGGTCACATTCAGATACATATTACATAGCATCAAGTATTATGGTTCTAAGCATAGTACCACTTACACACCATGGCAGTCTAGAGAAACTTTACAGTTTTTTGGGCTTACCCATTTTTGCAACAGATTTTCTCTGCTCTAAACATAACCCTTCCTCTTTCTTTGCTCTCCCTTCCCTTTTCTGGACTCTTCCATGCCTCAACCTTCCTTGATAGAAACTTCCTCATCCCATGCAACCCGGGGCTTTAGGTTGTGGCTCTCAGCTTGTGGTCATCAGAGATGGAAAAAAGATCAGATACCTTGGATCAAGATTGTTCCTTTCTCCAAAACCCTTTGTCATGGTTACCATTCAGGGGATCAGGCTGTCCCAGCGTCGGTTTAGTTACTATCTATCTATCCAGTATAGAAGATGCTGGCTCCCATCCCCAATGTGGGGCTTCAGCGATCTGCTCTTATCCTAGATTCCAGTGTGTGAGGGATCTGTGTGCTTGTCCTAGAGTTGGAGGTATTAACTCAGCCCTAAGGTTAAGGGTAACGGTTAGCATGGTATCACACTGATTAGGAGAAGTAACCCCCTGGAGCGCTGAAACTGAGAGTACCAAGGCTAAGGCAATTTATGGGTCATCATTTTATTTATTTTTCCGTTTCCCTTTTTATTATTATAAACTTGGCAAATGGGCATTTTCCTATACAAAGAACAGAAAAAGACAAAAATGCATATGAAACTGAATCTCTACTAAAGACAACTTTAAAAAAAGGTACTTCTCAAATTCATCATGTAGTTCCAACACTTCCTTGCTTGCCTGTGTCTCCTACTGAACCTTCCTCTGCTTACATTTTGGGGGGGGGCAAGACAATTGGGGTTAAGTGACTTGCCCAGGGTCACACAGCTCTTCAGGGTCTGAGACCAGATTTGAACTCAGTGCTGTATTTACTGTGCCACCTAGCTGCTCCTCTGTTTATATATTTTTTCTTTTTTAAATTTTTTTGTTTTTTTTTCTGTTTATATTTTAAAAAAAGATTTGTTGGTGCTCTTTTCTTTTTCTTTTACCACCCCCCCTTCTTAGCATCATCTTCACTCATCGCTTTCTCTGATTCCCTCCCTCCCCCAATTTAAAGCTTTCTCTTGCAACAAATCTCTACAACCAAATACTTGCCATGTCCCAAAAGGTATGCCTCATTCTTCTGCAGCTTCTGCCAAGGGTAGGAAGCATGATTCCTCATCAGACTTCTGGATCATGACTGATCAAGTCTTTCATAGTTATTTTCCTTTACAATGTTGGAGTCATTGTGTAAATCGTTCTTGTTCAGCTCACTTCAGTCCGTATCAGTTCATACAAATACTCCTAGGTTTCTCTGATCCATTCTTTTCATCATTTCTTACAGTGCAATGTTCTATTACATTTGTATACCATATTTTTAAGATATTCTCCAGTTGATTAGTATTCACTTTGTTTCCAATTCTTTGTTACAACAAGTAGAACATCTATAAATATTTATATGTACATGGATCCCTTTCCTCTTTCTTTGATTTTTTTTTTGGTGTATTGTCCTAATAATGGTATCACTGAATAAAGCCTGAGCACAGTGTTCAGTGACTATTTGGGTAGAGTTCCATATTACTTTCCAGAATGGCTGGACCATTTCACAGCTCCACCAGCAGTGTATTAATGTCTCCTTCTTCTCACCGCATTTCCAACTACTATCACATGCCTATTTTTGTCCATATGATGTGTGCAAGGTAGAATTTCAGATTTGTTTTCATGTGCATTTCTCTATTTATTTGGAGCATTTTTCATATGGCTATAGATAGCTTGAATTTCTTTCTTCCTTTGAAAATTGCCTATTCATATTCTGTGGCCATTTACCTAGCTTGATCATTCATCCATCGGAGAATGGCTCTTGTTCTAATATATTTAAATCAACACTCTATACATACACACAATATAAACATAACACCTTTACTGGAGAAAAACTCTGCAAAGATTTTTCTCTTAATTTACTGTTTCCCTTTTAATTCAAATGCATTGGTTTTGTTTGTGTAAAAACTTCTCAATATTATGTAATCAAAATTATTCATTTTATTTTATCTCATGTGGCCTTTTATCCCTTGTTTGACCAAGAACTCTCCAAATTTCTATAGCTGGGAAGGGTATCTCCTTCACAGAGACACTACAGAACTCTCTCCTACTTCTTGTATTCTGGAGGCCATTGTGCTTGAGGGCCAGTGATTGTCCTTGACTTTTCCAGCTTCCTTATTCTGTCCTCTCGCCATTGGCTGTCCTCTTAAGTCTTCTCTTGCATAGCTTAAAATGTACCAAATAAAGGCTCTAGGATCACTAGCTGGACTGACTCTTTTGTGCTGGTCTCCTAAGACCCTATTACAAGGCCCTAATACCCATACATTTCTATAATTCTGCTGTTATCATGACCAGAAGGTAGCATAAGGCCTAGTAACAGCATATACTTTTGGGCTACATGAGTGACATCTTTGCCAATCATTCTTGGGGCAACAAATGTCTTCTTGGTCACTGGCTGTATTATCTAAATATTGTTGCCACATCACACTTTGTACGCGGCCATCAGGTAGCCTGAGGGACTTAGCGACCTCAGTGGGGAGCTGGGGGCCTTCCCCTTCTCTACCTTAATCCCCAAGTCCCAGTTCTCACCAAATGATTGATACCCTCTTCCCCATCCTCACTCTTGCCTGAGGTAACCCAGAGCCCCACTCTGTTCTGATTCTTGAACCCATTATCCCTTCCCAACAGTAATTGGCTGGGGAGCATCTGCCCTGCCATTGCTCCCTAAACTCAAACAGATTTTATCATCTGTCATTGAACCGTAAGGATGACATGGACTTTCCATCTGCGCTAAAGCTGAACTCTCATATATGTGTTGTCTCCCCTAATTATAATCTGTTTTCTTTTTCTATTTCCAGAGCTTAGCACAGTGCTTGGCACACAGTAAGTGCTTAATCAGTGTTTTTTTATTCCATTCCATTTGGCAATGACCCGCTGTGACTTCTCCTCATTCTCCCTGTCTAGTGTGAGTGAGCTGCTATCATTAGACCATTGGTCTACTGTCCCAATTCTGGTGCTATGGACCGCCCAAATTGAATGATACTGGTTCTTGAAGGAAAGGTAGGGTAAATGAGGGAGGAGATAATTAATGTTATCAAACTCTATTAGGAGGCCTCTGTTCCCATAGAGCCTCCAAAGTTGTTGGCATGAATTAAATGACCTCTGGACTCCCTCTCACTGAGGTTTCTCTCTGGATGGAACAATCTTGGCATATTTCTCCAGTGCCTAAGAGGGTACCAGACATCAGTTTCTTCACTAAATTTTGACCCAGATCATTCCCATTTGGACAAAAATCTGGAACCAAGTCTTCATGTAGATCCGGTAGATGGACCCCTCTTGAGGCTCAATTCTATGAGTCTCTCTGTTTTCTGGGGAGTCCCTAAGGGCAATAGGTAATTGTGATGCATCATCTTTACGAGAATTTGGTGAGTAGAGTGCTGGGCTTAGGGCCAATAAGACTTGGGATTGAATCCTACTTAATATATTTTCTAAGTGTATGACTCTGGACAAGTTATTTAATTTCTCTGAGACTCAATCTCTTAATTTGTAAAATTAGGATGATAACAGCACCTAACTCATAGGCTTTTGTGAGGATTAAATAAAATAATGGATACAAAATTCTTTGCACTATACACAAATGAGTTCTGATTCTCTGAAGCTAGAGCCATACCTGGTCAAAACTCCACCTGGGGCAAATTCACAACAGGTACAAGCTCACCAGGAGAGGTCACTCATCACCCAGAGAAGCCCACAGCAGCAATTGTGTCCCATGCCTCTTGGGGACCACAAGGTAAGGTGCTGGGATAGTCCTTGTGATGGGGAGGAAGGGTAGAAGCACACCCTCTTGAATACCAGTGCACCAGGGCAAAGCTCTATCCATCCCTTGCTAGTCATAGCTCTATCTAGAGATAGTCTATAGACTGACAAATATTTAGTTCATTCAAGAAGCATCTATTAAATTAAAGGTACTGTGCTAGATGCTGTGAATACAAAGACAATTGAGAGTCCCTGCCCTCAACAATCTTCCGTTATATGAAGTGTAGTCCTTTCCATTGCTTGGTGCGGGAGTGGTTGTCTACTGGTCTATTTTCATAGCTGAGTCATCCTCTAAATAAACTTAAGTATACTATTACTCATGTTATGTCAAACTAAGGTTATAGACAGGGGGTAGGACCGCCTCAATTTTTCTTTTAGTTGAATGATATATTATATCCTCCTAGATACTGACTTCCTCTCTGGGTTTTAGTGACACTGCTCTCTCTTGGTTTACCTTATACCTGTCTGACTATACCTTCTCAGTTTCCTTTGCTGATTCATCACCTATATCACAGAAACTAAATGTGGTTCTACCATAATGCTCTGTCCTGGGCCTTTTTCTCCTCACTTGTCATGTTCTCTCTATTTGTGTCCTTATAAGCCCCCATAGGTTCAATGATCATTTCTTTTCTTTTCTTTTTTTTTTGGAGGGGGGAAGGCAGGGCAATTGGGGTTAAGTGACTTGCCCAAGGTCACAAAACTAGTAAGTGTGTCAAGTGTCTGAGGCCAGATTCAAAATCAGGCCCTCCTGACTCCAGGGCTGGTGCTTCAATGATAATTCCTGTGTCAATAACTACCAGATCTATTTACAGTTATTCCTTCCAATCATGACTTTCCCCATTGTGGTTTCGACAGATCACGGTTCAGCATAAGAAATTAAATGGGAATTTTGGGAGAGTTTTGTGGAAGTTGCAGGCCGGCAGACAACAACAAAGTTTAGAAACTCACAAATTCACAAAATAAATACATATTATTATATAGTATCAACCCAAATTTGACAATAAGGGACTATAAACTCCCCATAGAAGAAAAAGAAATAATTCAGACTTCTTCTCTGATATGTGTAATTTATATATTTTACGCAGATTTTCTAGATGGCGGGGGAGCCATGCCCCTGACTCCCGCAATGTGGAAGAGATAACTGTATCAGTTATATACCCTCTCCTGAGCTCCAGATCTATGTTGCCAACTGCATATTAGACATATTGACCTGTGTATCCTGGACACATCTCATATTCAACATGTCCAAAAACAGACCTCATTATCTTTTCTCCCAAACCCATTCATCTTCCAAACTCTTTCTGCTGAGAATGCCATTATCCTTTCACTTATCCAGATTCAAAACCTCAGTGTCATCTTTGACTCCTCACCCACCCCACATATCCAATCAATCAGTTGCCAAATCTTATCATTCTGTCTCTACAGTATCTCTCATGTACATCCTTTTCTCTTTACTCACATAGTCACAACACTAGTTCAGGTTCTTATCACTTCTTACTTGGACTATTATAATAATCACCTATTTTGTCTCCCTGTTTTAAGCCTCTCCCCACTCAAATCTGAAACAGCTGAACTCCATTAACTCCTTTTTTTAAAATAGCATTTTATTTTCTTCCAATTATATGTAAAGACAATTTTTAGCATTCATTTTTATAAGATTTTATGTTCCAGATTTTTCTGCCTCCCTCCCCTCCCCCTTCCTAAAATGGTAAACAATTTGACATACGTTATATATGTGCAATCATGAAAACATATTTCTGTGTTAGTCACAGTTGTAAAAGAAGAAACAGACCACAAAGAAAAAAAATAGAATGCTTCTGCATCCAGAATCCCTTAGTCCTTTATCTGGATGTGGATAGCATTTTCTATCATGAGTCCTAAGTAATTGTCTTGGATTATTGCATTGCTGAGAAGAGCTAAGCTATCCATTAATTTTTAATCAGAAATATTTACTAAGCAGAAGGCAAATTATAACATAACATTCTATTCATAAACCAGAAACAGCTCTCACCAATGCATGTGGTATCCATGGGAGAAAGTTAGCATAAACTTACAGAAGCACAACAAGGAGACATATGAGTAGGGAGTCTGTGACTGGAACAACACACAACACTGGACAACTTAATGTGCCTTATCCCCTTCAGTAACAATCTGTACCATAATTGACTGGTAATCAGGGCTGCTTCTCTGTTGGCTACTACTCTTGGGTCACTCTTCTGAGGGCTGCTCTTTTTGGTTACCAAAACAATGTTAAACCTTTTCAGCAAAAGCAGAAACCCCAAGTCTGGGGTATGCAGAACTTTTCTAGGACTGCTTCTTTGGGTGGATTATGAGGGTTTTTTTTTTTACATTGCAGAGCAATGGATATCAGTACAGGAGAAAGCAAAGGCAAAAGTTTGTCTTCCTCCAGTCCACTCTTCCAAGCAGCAGATGGCAATGCAAAGCCTTTGTCTAGTTCACTCTTCAAAGAAGCAACTGACAGTGCAGGCTCTGAGGACTATTCCCAGACCCAATCAGAGATTTTTCTTGGTCCTAGTTTTGTGGATTCTTCTCAGATACAGATCTGATGTATGGTCTGACCCACTTGGAGTTCTTGTCCAACCCAATTACTCCAAAGTAGCATTTCTTGTGTGAAATGACTTACCTCTATTGCATGATGAGAAACAAAAATTCACATTTCTTTCAGCCAAGCCCTGGCTGGGCAGTGTATAATTATCCCATAGTTATCATAACAGTTTTATGTCTCAGTGTTTTGTAGCTATAATCCTTAAAGTCTTTCTATTGGTCATATACAAATTAGTTGGGAAACAGGACACTTTGACCACCTTTACTCTGAGTATCTTTTCTCTGTGGGAATCTTTCTCAGTGTTTCTTTCACAACTGTCTTTGTTTCTGTCACTTTTTATTTAAAAAAAATCCAAATCAAAAAAAGGTACCACCTAACATACTCATACATGGAAAACAAGGTCATCCTATAGAGGGTGCTTAAAGCTGCCTTTCCTCATTCTGGTCAATCGCATGGGAGTTTGGGGGCTATTTTCCACACATGTATAACTCAAGATTCACACTAGATGATGAAGTGTTTGCTAACTGGTTGCTGAGTTGAAAGACCCAACAATTCAGTGGATGTATAAAAAGGGATTGACTCACTACTTTTCTGTTCTTCCTTTTCCGTATGAAGCATGTAACTCCTGAGATTCAGGTGGAGGAAGGAGTCATTGCCTCTATCTCCCACCTGGCCTCAGTCTTTCCTGGTACCCTCAGCTCCTCTAAGGCTACTTTCCATCTACTTGGTGTATTTTACATGTACCGATTCATGTACATCTGTCTCCCCTGTTAAAATGTAAGCTCTCTTAATACACTATGACCAGAAGGGATTTATGCCAGGAATGCAGGGTTGGTTCAGTGTTAGGAAAACCATCAGCATAATTGACTACATCAATAACAAAAATAACAGAAATCACATGATTATCTCAATAGATGCAGAAAAAGCTTTTGACAAAATACAGCACCCATTCCTATTAAAAACACTTGAGAGTATAAGAATAAATAGAGTTTTCCTTAAAATAATAAGTACCATCTATTTAAAACCATCAGCAAGCATTATATGTAATGGGGATAAACTAGAAATGTTCCCAATAAGATCAGGGGTGAAACAAGGGTGCCTATTATCACCACTATTATTCAGTATTGTACTAGAAATGTTAGCATTAGCAATAAGAGAAGAAAAAGAATTTAAAGGAATTAGAACAGGCAATGAAGAAACAAAGCTAACACTCTTTGCAGATGATATGATGGTATACTTAAAGAATCCTAGAGAACCAACTAAAAAACTACTTGAAATAAAATAAATCTACACAAATCATTGACATTTCTACATATTACTAACAAAGCCTAGCAGCAGGATATAGAAAGAGAAATTCCATTTAAAATAACTGCAGACAATATAAAATATTTGGGAGCCTACCCGCCAAGACAAACCCAGGAACTATATAAACATAATTACAAAACACTTTTCACACAAGTGAAAGTCAGATCTAAATAATTGGTAAAATATAAGTTACTCATGGATAAGCCAAGCTAATATAATAAAATGACAATTCTACCTATGTTAATTTACTTATTCAGTGCCATACCAATCAAACTACCACAAATTTATTTTGTAGAGCTAGAAAAAATAATAACAAAGTTCATCTGGAAGAGTAGAAAGTCCAAAATATCAAGGGAACTAATGAAAAGAAATGCAAGGGAAGGTGGCTTAGCCATCCCAGATCTAAAACTGTATTATCAAGTAGCAATCGTCAAAACTACTTGGTACTGGCTAAGAAATAGAGTGGTAGGTCAGTGGAATAGGTTAGGTATACAAGAGACAGTAGTCAATGACTATAGTGATCTGCTGTTTGATAAACCCCCAAACTCTAGCTTCTGGGATAAAAAATTACTATTTGACAGACACTGCTGGGAAAACTGGAAAATAGTATGGCAAACATCTAGGCATACACCAACATCTTATACCATATATCAAGATGAGGTCAAAATGGGTACATGATTTAGACATAAAGGAGAGAAAGGAATAGTTTACCTGTCAGATCTATGGAGAATGGAAGAATTTATGACCAAACAAGAGATAGACAACATTATGTAATACAAAATGGATAATTCTGATTACATTAAATTAAAAAGGTTTTGTGCAAACAAAGCCAATGCAACCAAGATTAGAAGGGAAGCAGAAAGTTGGGAAACAATTTTTACAGCCAGTGTCTCTAATAAAGGCCTCATTTCTAAGTTATATAGAGAACTGAGTCAAATTTATAAGAATACAAGAAATTCTCCAATTGATAAATGATCAAAAGATATAACAGGCAGTTTTCAGATGAAGAAATTAAAGCTATCTGTAGTCATATTGATGGCACTACTGATTAGAGAAAAAAAGGAAAATGATAAATGTTGGAGAAGATGTGGGAAAATTGGAACACTAATGCATTGTTGGTGGAGTTGTGAACTGATTCAACCATTCTGGAGAACCATTTGGAACTATGACCAAAGGGCTATAAAACTGGGCATACCCTTTGACCCAGCAATACCACTTCTAGGGCTGTATCCCAAAGAAATCATAAAAAATGGAAAAGGACTCACATGTACAAAAATGTTTATAGCAGCTCTTTTTGTGGTGGCAAAGAATTAGAAATTGAGGGAATGCCCATCAATTGGGGAACGGCTGAACAAGTTGTGGTATATGAATGTAATAGAATGCTATTGTTCCATAAGAAATGGTGAGCAGTGACCTCAGAAAAACCTGGAAAGACTTATATGAACTGATGCTGAGTGAAGTGAGCAGACCCAAGAGAACACTGTACACAGTAACAGCAACGTTATGAAATGACCAACTTTGATAGACTTAGCTCTTCTCAGCAATGCAATGATCTAAGACAATTCCAAAAAACTCATGATGGAAAATGCTGTCCACATCCAGAGAAAGTACTATCGAGACTGAATGCAGATTGAAGCATACTATTTTCTCTTTTTTTTTCTCATGGTTTTTCCCTTTTGTTTTGATTCTTCTTTTACAATATGACTAATGTGGAAATATGTTTAGTATGATTGTACATGTATAGCCTATATTAGATTGCAGGCTGTCTTGGGGAGGAGGTGGGGGAAAAGTGTAGAACTCAAAATCTTGTAAAAGTGAACATCGAAAACTAAAAACAAATTAATTTTAAAAAATGTAAACTCCTTGAGGGCAGGGACTGTTTTTTCTTTTTCTTTTTCTAGCACTTAGAAAAGGACTTGCTTGGTATATAATAAATGATGATTGATACTCTTTAATAACTTTGACATGGCTTGTGTTTTGACCACCGAGATAAACTTAAGAATATTCCTAAACCTAGGGATAGACTTGCTTCTGGTCCTCACCCAGGGTTATCACCTATGCTAACCTGTATTAAACCATTTACAAATAAACATTGGAACATAAAGCATACTTATTATAACATGTAATGAACAACAATGTGAGGTACCTGTAAGCCATAGTTAGCAGGAAATGGTTTTTTTTTTCCCTTTACAGTCCCTGGAGAGGGTAATTTCCCATTTCCGCATATGCTAACTTATAATACCAATAGAGAAAGACTTAGCATTGTGGGTAGAGTTGGAGAATTTTGCTGAATATAGCAATTCTGTCCCATCTCAAAGCCTGCTTCTCTTACAGTCTTGGCCCGCACGATCCAGATGCCATATGCCAGCTCTGTGTCCTTCCAGTGCTGGTTCTACTGGCCTCCCCTGCTGCCATAGCTGCTAATCACTGCTATAACCTTAGATGCTTCTCTCCTGTCTCAGTGCCTCTGGCTCCTACAGACTCACAACAATCTCTGCTTTCATCTAATCAGCACCTGCACCTGGGCCCCACGCGTCATGGCAAAGTGAGCTTCTGCTCTCCTTTAATTAATGCCTGTGCCTTGGGCCAGAGGCATTATGGGAAGATGTGTCCTTTCCTTGTCAGACAGGTCCATTATATTATGGAAAGAAGGTTGGACTTTATAATAAGGATCCATTTAGAAGGATAACTGCTTTCTCCCACTTCCTTTCTTTTTCTTATTCAAGGTGATATTTTTACATAATTTGAAATGAGAAATTGTTTCCTTAATGGTACTTGGCATCTACTGTGCTTTTGATAGAACCTGTGATTTGATAGAGCTTGTGGTTCCCTGTACCAGGTGCAGGGAATTTCCCATGAGGAAACTCCCTCTACCAATGTAGATTGGTACCTGCTCTTCGATTATATTCTTAGAGGGCTGCCTAAGGGACTGAGAGGTTAAGTCACTTGCCCAGGGTCACACAGCCAGTATGTACCAGAGGCAACACCTGAACATAGGTCTTACTGACTCCTGATTAGGTCTCTCACCATTCTGCTAAGCTGCCTAAAAGTTAAACTTGATTGATTCATCCTTCCCTAATTTGGAATTTATGTAAGGGGGTTGGTTTGGACTTTTGTCCTATGTTGTTGTTCAGTTGTGTCTGACTCTTCCTGACCCCATGGATCATAGCACACCAGGCCCTTGGAAGTTAAACCTGGGACTTCTGGGAATGGCACAGACTGACGTAAGAACATCACCTATGGAAAGGATAATTGACTGTAGCCAGGACGGTGCAGGTATGCTAAGCCTAGTTTCCCCATCTTCCCTCTTGCCACCCTAGTCAAGTGTGTAAGTTCTACCTTGGGAGATGATCTTGGAGTAGCCCTATTCTAATTAGAACCTTAGGGTTGCCTTAGTTTATTGGTCTATAAGAGAGGTTCTTAACTCTTTTCCAGTCTGGTTGAAAAACTATAGACCCCTTTTCAGAATGATGTTTTTAAATGTATAAATAAAACATACAGAATTACCAAGGAAATCAATTATATTGAAATAAAGATGTAATTTTTTCCCATCCAAATTCACAATCTCCATGAAATATATCCATGACTCTTTCCTCCCCCGGGGCCAGGGGTGATCTGTGGATCCCAGGCTAAGAACACCTGGCCTATAACTTTCTGAAGACTTAATATTCCCTCTGTCCAATCAATCCAATTCAGCCTTGCTCCTTCCCAAGACAGAACCTCCTCTACCCATTCCCTCTAGGACAGGGACTCTTTAATCTTTTTTATGTGTCATGGACCCCTTTGACAGTACGGTGAAGCATATCAACCTTTTCTCAGGATGTTTTTAACTGCATAAAGAAAACCAATAATGTCAAAATAATTAGCAAAATATTTTTTGAAAGTTCACAGACCCCCTAGTTAAGAATTCCTGTTTTATAATCTCTGTTCTTTTGTTCATGAGATCCACATTATCCTGATCTTTTCCCTCTTATAATACTTCTATCTTCTACAGGTTTAATTGAAATCTGTGTCTTTAAGCTACTCTCTTCCTTCCTGTAGACACATACAGGGCCAGGAATCACTCCTTGTTCTACTTTGAATTATTGTATCATCCTTTCTAGATCCTTGTTGCTGTCAGTTACCAACCTCCAGGTTACTCCCCCTTCTTCCTCAGTGAATTCAGCACTTAGCTTATAGTTGCCATCTCCACTCAAACCCTACCCTTACCCTTGGAAAATGTAGTATTCATGTTGATAATTTTTCTAAATCCCCATCATTCCAGTTAATTGATTTCTTGAATTCCTCTGGCATATATCTCTATTCTACCTCATCTACCCAGATGTGGTCACACCGTAGGCTTCATCATCACTTAAACTGTTCTCTCTCTAAGGTATCGAACTCTGAAATTCCCCTCTCTGATCACTGTTTCCTGTCCTTCCACCTCTCGCACTTACTCCTTCTGAAGCGGCTATTAATCTTCACCGTGATCCTCTTGTTAGCCCCAGTCCATTATGCCTGTTCCGATCTCCCTTTTCTCCCAACAGTGTTTACCCACCCAATAGTTAACCAGTCTGAGAAGCCATTGTCCTACATCCCTGAATCCCTTGCTGTCTTGTGCTCTCATTATTTATACACTACTGATCTTTAACCCTGGGTTATTGCTCCACTTGACTTTTCCTCTCCTGCTCCCCTGAGTCAACGAATGTTGCTGGAGGAAGTCATGAACAGGTATAGACTGTGTCCACTACAAATTCATGTTATCTAATCTCACTCACAACTATCCAGTAATCCTTTTTACTCATCTCTGACTGATTGCTTATCACACTCCCCACAGGGGTGGTTTCAAACCTTCTTTCTTTAATCCTTCATCTGTGTCAATCAGTCAATCGATTTATTAAACATCTACTATGTGCTAGGCACTGGGGGTAAAAATACAAAGAATGAAACAATTCTTACTTTTGAGGAGCTTATATTATATTGGAGAGATAACATTGTACACATATAAATTTATACAGAACTAATACCAGATTAAAAAATACAAGGTGGTTAGAAGAGAAGGTCACTCATCATTTGTGGAGAACAGGAAAGGCTTGTGGAAAAGGTGGTGCTTGAGCTGAATCTTGAAGAAAGACTTCTTGAAGAAAGAAGGGAATTCTGAGTGGTGGAGGTAAGGAGGAAATGCATTCCAGGAATGAGGGTTGACCAGTTGGAAGAAATGGGAGGTAGAATACTATATGTGAGGAAAAGAGAGAAGACCAGTTTGGCTGGATTGTAGAGTGAGAGAAAGGGAGTAACACATGGGGAGGCTGGAAAGTTAGTTGGGGCTCTGAGGTCTTACTTCATATCCACTGGATAGGTCAAGATGGCAGAAAAGGAAAATTTCAAATGGTGGAGAAGTGGAAAGGAGGAGAGCTGTGAACTAGTCCAATCATTCTGGAGAATAATTTGGAACTGTGCCCCCAAAACTATAAAACTGTCATTCCCTTTGATGCAGGAATACCACTACTAGGTATACTATACCAAAGAGATCAAGGAAAAAGGAAAAGGATCTATATGTACTATATAGTAGTTCTTTTTGTGGTGGCAAAGAATTGGAAACTGAAGGAATGCTTATCAATTGAAGAATGGCTGAACAGATTATGGCATATAAATGTGATGGAATATGGAAGTACAATGGGAAATGCTGAAAGGAGATGGTTTTAGGGAAACCTGGGAAGACTTATATGAACTGATGCAAAGTGAGGTGAGCAGAGCCAGGAGAACAATTCACATATTAACAGCAATATTGTTAAGATAACCAATTGTGAAAGACTCCGTCACTCTGGTCAATACAATGATCCACCACAATTCCAAAGGACTCATGATGAAAAGTGCTATAACTCTAGAGAGAAAACTAATAGACTTTTTTCTTTTTTCTCATATTTCTTTTCTTTTCTCAGATTTCTTTCCCAGATTTCTTTTCTCTCTTTCTCTTTTTGAGCATAACTAATGCAGAAATGTTTTGCATGACTTGATATGTATAATGGGCATTATAATTTTTGACTTCTCACTGGGTTTAAGAAAAGGGAGAGTACTAAAAATAGAACTAAAAAATAAAAATAAAATTGAATTTTTAAAAAAAGTTAGTTGGGGGCTAGGGTGTGAAGGACTTTAAAAGTTAACCAGAAGAGTTTATATTTTACTCTAGAAGCCATTGGTGCTTTTTGAGTGGAGGTGGTGACATGGTTTGGCCTTTGATTAAGTAAAATCATGTTTGCTGTGTATAGGGGAAGGAGTGAGATAATTAAGAAGTTATTACAATAGTCTAGGCAAGAGATAAAGAAGGCCTGAACTAAGTTGTTGCTATGTAAGTAGAGAGAAGGAATCTGATACAAGATGTTGCTGGAGATAGAAATGGTAAGATTTTATGACTGATTTGATAATGAGGGGTGAGAGAAAATGGGGAGTTGAGGATTATGCTGAGATTGTGAGCCGTGAGACTAGAAGAATGGTGGTAATCTCAAAAGAAATAAGAAAGTTGGAGGTAGGTTTGGGGGGGAAAGATGATAAGGTCTGGTTCAGACATGTTGAGTTTGAGATGTCTCTTGGATATCCAGTGTGAAATGTCCAATAGTCATTTGGTAATGTGGAGAATAGAGCAGTATCATGGCCAGTGAGATTTATCAGAGGCTCGATGATTGCTAAACGAAAGAGATGACTAGTAACTCTGGAGTAGTTTCAGTTCAATGATGAGGTTGGAAGTCTGAGAGCAAATGGTTGAGGAGTGAGAAGAAGGGAAGTGGAAGCAATGAGCATAATTGGCTTTTTTTTTTTTCTAGAAATTGGCTGGGAAAGGGAGGAGACATATAGGACAATAGCTTGAGGGGACGGTAAGGTCTAGTGAAGGCTTTTAAGGAAGGGAGAGAGATGTTTATAGGCATCTGGGAAGGAGCCGGTAGATAGGGAGAGGTTGAAGATTAGAGAGGGAAGGGATGACTAAGGGGACACGTGCTTCGAGAGCACGAGATCAAAAGTACATGTAGAAGTACGTGTCCTTGGCAAGAAGAAAGGCCATTTTGTTATTAGAGACTGGAGAAAAGGGGAGTGGGGCTGTCAAGGAATTTTGAGATCAAGAGAAGTATGCCTGCATTTTCACAGCAAAGTAAGAAGCAAGGCTCTCAGCTGAGAGGGTTGGGGTTTAGAGAATGACTAGAAGACTTGAGGAGAGAGGGTTTGAAGTGGCTTTTTTAGGGTAAGGGACAGAGAATCAAGAAGAAATAAAAGGATCGATTTGCCCTAGTGAGACCCTAGTTGAAGTTAAATAAAATCCCTACTCCCTTCTCTCCCAGCTCCTGTTTTACTAAGAACTTTGAAACCATTCATCGTGAGCTTCAATGTTTGTTGGCTCCTCATCTCCACCTGCTCTCACTTCAAAAAGTCTACATCTACTCACTTTCTCCTTCTTTGTTCCAGATTTGGAAGAGGCCTTTCTCCTTGGCGAGACTAGCTCTTCCATGTGTGACCTTGATTCCATCCCGTTCAATAACTCTTATTTATGTAATGCTTTCAGGTTTATAAATTACGTTCCTCACAATCCTATAAGGTTGCTAGTACAAATATTATCTTCCCAACTTTGCTGATGAGGAAACCGAGGCTCTGAGTGTTTAAGTGAATGATTCAAACCCAAGTCTACTGCTTTGGAGTCCAATGTTTTATGTTCGGTGTGCTGTATTCTTAGTCAGTCTCCCCCTCCCCCTCTCCTTTGGACTATTATAACCACTTCCAAGCTGGTGTTCTGGCTCTCGGTCTCCTATTCAATCTATCCTTCTTACTGCTGCCAAAACAATCTTTCTAATGCATGGTTTTGATGACATCATTTTACTGCTCCCTGGCTCTGTATGGCCTATAGGATAAGACAAATTTCTTGGTCTGGCATTTAAGTCATTCCACAATCTGGCCCCAAATTACCTTTCCAGTCACCAGAAACTCTATGTTCCAGGCTAACTGGTGTACAGGCTGTTCCCCAAATCCCATCCATTTTCTCTCTCCCTGAGTTGCATGGACTGCCTCCCATGCCCCAAATACATACCCTCCTCATTTCTGCTTTTCAAAAATCACCTTTTTCTGTCAAGATTCAGCTCAGGTGCCACCCCTTTAATGCAGCATTCTATACAATGGAAATCGCCCAGGGCTTGGAGTCAGAGAACCTGGATTCAAATCCTACTTTTGCCACTTACTACCTATGTGAGACCTGGGGTAAGACATTTAACTTGTGGTTTCAATTTTGTCATCTTTAAAATTAGAGGATTGAGCTAAAAGTAGTAGGCTAAGTGAGTTTTCTTTTAATTTCTTAAATATTTTCAAGTAGCAAGTATTTTTAAAAATGAAATCTGTCTCTCCCACTACCTTCCCCCAAATTAAGCAAATAAAAACCAAAAGCAGAAAAACAAATACCTTAATAGATAGCTACATGGTCTGGCAAAACAAATTCCCATATTAGCCATATCCAAAAATATCTGTCTCTTTCTACATGTTAAGTTCATTGCCTCTCTATAAGAAGATGGGTTGCATAGTTCATCTTCATTCTTTTAGACTTGTGGTGTATCATCACGTTGATTTGTTCTAAAGTCTTTCAAAGATATTTTTCTCTATAACGTTATTATTGTATAAATGGTTCTCCTGGAACTGCTCACTGCTTGCTTCATTCTGCATCAGTTCATAAAGATCTTCCCAGTTTCCCCTGAAACTGTCCATGTCATTTTTTTTTTATGGCACAACAATATTCCACTTTATTCCATCTACCACCAATCTGTTTAGCTATTCCCTACTAGGGGAACAACTCCTTAGTTTCCAATTTTGGACTACCATTAAAAAAGCTGCTATAAATATTTTTGTACCTGTAGATTATCTCCCTTAGTCTTAGATTTTTGGGGGGTATGGGTCTAGTAGTGGTATCACTGGGTCAAAGTGCATGCACAATTTGATAATTTTTTATTCCAAATTGCTTTCCAGAATGACTGGACCAATTCAGAACCCCACCAACAGTATATTGGTGGAGCTAGGTGAGTTTTTACTGGCTCACCAATCAGGCCAGCTCAGTTCTAGGGCTGAGTGCCAAAACAGAGAGAATTAACTCTATCAGATTAGTATATCAGGGGCAGTGGTTGGAGGGGGATAATGGTCATCAATCGGAAGCCTGTTTTTCCCTGTAGGGAGATATGGAACAGTACCAGAACAGATGGCAAGATAGCTATATTAGGTAAGCCTTGGATTCATATTTGGTGAGATTCAGAGGAGTTAAAAAATTTGCCCAAATTACACTGAGCAAGTGGCAGAGCACGCTGCCCAGTAAAACACAGAAGTTATTATTACCTTTCCAAAATCACATTAGAGCAGTTTTAAATCAACAAAATATTTTGAGCACTTATTTTGTGTCAAGTCATATTGGGGAAACAAAGATGAATAATGGGTCAGGTTACAGATCCTTGAGGGCCTTATAGTCTAATAATAACTGCCCACTTTTTATAGCACTTTAAAGTTTACAAAGTGTTTTACATACATTGTCTCATTTGATCTTTCACAATTATTCTGTAAGGTACGTACTATAATTATACCATTTTAAAGAAACTAGATATACAAAAATATGGCAGTTCTTTTGATGGTAGTACAGAATGGAAATCGAAGGCATGCCCATTAATTGGGCAATAGCTGAACAAGTTGTAGTATATGATTATGATGGAATATTATTTATAATAAATGATAAGCAAGATGATTTCAGAAAAACCTGGGAAAACTTACATGAACTGATACAAAGTGAAATGATCAGAACCAAGACAACATTGTACACAGTAACAGCAATATTGGGGTGTTTTGGGAGGGGGAAGGCAGGGCAATTGGGGTTAAGTGATTTGCCCAAGGTCATATAGTTAGTAAGTGTGTTGAGCATCTGAGGCCAGATTTGAACTCAGGTCCTCCTGACTCCAGAGCCAGTGCTCTACTCACTGCACCACCTAGCTACCCCAATAGCAATATTGTAACAATAATCAACTGTGAAAGAGTTATCTACTCTGATCAATACAATAAACCAAGACAATTCCAAAGGACCCATGATGAAAAATGCTATCTACCTCCAGAGAGTGCAGTTTGAAGTACACTTTTTGTTAACTTTATGTTTCTTGCTTTTTAAAAGTTTTTTTGCAACATGGCTCATATGGAAATGTGTTTTGCAGGACTTAACATGTATAAGTGATATCATATTGCTTGCCTTCATGATGGTTGGGGGAAGAGTGGGGGAGCGAGAGAATTTGGAACTCAAAATTTTTTTAAACAAATGCTCAAAATAAGATTAAAGAACTAGAAAAATTTATTCCTTTTTCATAGGTAAGGATTCTGTAGCCCAGAGAGGTTTAGTTACTTGCCCATAGTCACACAATAAGTGTCTAAGGTAGGATTCTGAACTCATGTCTTTCTGACTTCAAAGCCATCACTCTGGGCTGACCTTGGTGCCTGATCACACTCCCTTGCTAGAAACAAGAGGCATAACTCTGATCTTGAGCAGTCAGAAAATCATAGACTTTGAGTGTTGGAAGGCCATCTAGTCCGATCTATGTAAGCAGGGAATTTCCTCTGTCACTTAACCCAACAAGCTGTTCCACTGATTTTTGAAGACTTCCAAAGAGAAGGAATTCATGGCCTCTCAATGCAGTTCATTCTACTATTGGACAGCTAGAGTTAAGAACTTTTTTTTTTGCATAAATTTGCCTTTTTACAACTTCCATCCATTTCTCTTTGCTCTACTCTCTTTGACCAAACAGACCAAGTTTCCTTCTTCTTCCGTATGGTAATCCTTTAGATACCTGAAGACAGCTGTAATATATTCTCTTCTCCAAACTGAACATTCCCAGTTTCTTCAACCAGTCCTTATATGACATGGACTCAAGGCTATTCGTCCTTCACGTTGCCCTTCTCTGGACAGTCTCCAACTCTACGATGTCTTTCTCAAATTATATCACCTAGAACTGAACTCAGCCTTCCAGAAGAAATCTGAGATATGCCAATCCAGAGCCACACTCCAGTTATCATCGTGTAGCTTCCCTATTTAGGCTTGAGTTTCCTTAACTGCAAATGGGGAAATTGGACTTAGTTTTCTCTAGAGGGCAGCTAGGTGGCTCAGTGGATAGAGTACCAGCCCTGCAGTCAGGAAGACTCATCTTCCTGAGTTCAAATCTGGCCTTAGATACTTAGTAGCTGTGTGACTCTGGGTAAGTCACTTAACCCTGTTTGCCTCAATTTCCTCATCTAGAAAATGAGCTGGAGGAAAAAAAAGGCAAACCAATCCAGTATCTTTGCCAAGAAAACCCAGAAAAGGGGACCACAAAGAGTCAGGTGTGACATCAACTGAACAACAGCAACAGCGAAGTTCTCTAGAGGTCCTTCCAGTTCTAAATCTTAGAATAACCCAATGGTAGCTATGACTTTAGAGGTAGTTGGTATATCTTTGCCAAGAAAACCCAGAAAAGGGGACCACAAAGAGTCAGGTGTGACATCAACTGAACAACAGCAACAGCGAAGTTCTCTAGAGGTCCTTCCAGTTCTAAATCTTAGAATAACCCAATGGTAGCTATGACTTTAGAGGTAGTTGGTACAAGATTTAGAGTCAGAGGACCTAGTTTGGTATCCCAGTTCTGTGTCATTTTGGACAAGTCAATTAATCAATAAACATTTATTAAACACCTGCTATATTCCAGGCACTGTGCTAAGTGCCAGAAGTAACGACTTGCTTTCCTGTTCTATTCCTCGGCATCCTCACCTGTAAAATGAAGAGCTTGGAGGGTAACTAGTCATGTCAGTTCCAGTTCTAAAATCTCTTAGACAAATACAGTGTGAAAGTAAAGTCTAACATGTCTTGAGCTCATGGGGGATGGGCCACTTTTCAACATGAGCAGGGTAGGGCTGATCATAACACCAGCTCTCTCTTAGCTCTAGTCCAGTGCTGGGATGAAATGAGTCACTCTTAAGTCATTGAAGAGTTTAGGAAAAGGAGGCTTACTTTGCCCTAACACAGCAAGCTCATGAAACAAGGATCTAATGGCACTAGCTTCTCTGTATTCAGCTTCCCCTGTCTCCATATGGAAACACATCTGGTCATGAGGGCAAAACATGGTGAAGGATATGGTGTTGAAAGCAGTCTTCAGAAAGTCACCAAGTCCTAGGAGCCCAGACTTGACATAAATGGGACATTTTTCTGCTTTTGGTGACCAATTAGCTGCATCGAGGAAGCCCAGGCCAATCAGGTCCCCAGGACAGCCTTGTCTCCTTTTATGGAAAGCTAATTCCTGTCACAGGGGAGAAGGAGGGGTCTGGGCCTATCTGTGTCTGGAGGAAACTATCTGTGTTGGGAAACAGGGGCCGATCAAGTCCTGAGATCACTTTGTCTCCTTTCAAGAAAAGCTTATAGATGTTTCAGGAGGGAAAGAGAAGGGGTGGATCTAACTCACATTATGGGAAAATGTTGGTAGGTATTGATCTGACCACAATATGTATTTGAGGAATGTTATGAAAGATGACCCACTAGAAGATTTAGGGAGTAGGAGTGGGGAAGAGATCCTAGACACAAAGAACAGAAAAGTATAGAGGCAGGAAAGCGTGATATATGTTCAGGGACCTACCAGGAATCTGTGTCTGTGTGTGTCTGTGTGTGTAATATAAGTATGATCACACCCGTTTAACAAATGAAATTAGATGACTTTGTCAAGGTCACACAGCCAAGATATGGCATAATCATGACTCAAGTCCAGGCTGTTCACACTCCACAAAAAGAACTCATGGGAAATGAAATGAGAAAGAAAGACCTGGTGGCACCACCGAGGTGAGAAGGTTCTTGAGTGTGAAGCTAAGGAATCTAACCTGAAGGAGGCTGGGTGACGCAGTGGCTAGGGTGTTAGGTGTGGAGTCAGGAAGTGTCTCAGACACGGACCAGCTGTGTGACCTCAGGCAAGTCCTGTAGCTTCTTTCAGCCCCTCGGTTTCCTCATCTGTTCCAGGAGGATAATAAAAGCACCTACGTCACAGGGATGTTGGAAGCATTTTGCCAACCTTGAGAAGCTCTATAAATAAAGGGACTGATGTCTAGTGCCTGCTATGTGCCAAGCACCGCGCTAAGTCCTTTGTTATTATTATTATAAATATTATCTGGCAACAAGCCTGCAAGGCAGATGCTATCGTTATTATCCCCATTTCATAGTTGAGGGAAGTGAGGCAAGCAGAGGTTAAGTGACTTCTCCAGAGTCACACAGCTGTCTGTGGGCAGATTTGAACTCAGGTCTTCCTGACTCCCAGCCCTCTTTCCACTGCACCACCTAGCTGCCTCAAATGCCACTTCTTATTACTGTTACCACCAATAATAAACTCAATTTGGTGAGCTAAATTGAGCACCAGTGGAAGTTTTAAACATAGAAATCAGCTGTGCCATTGGAAGATGACTAGCAGCCTTGGAGGATGGAGTGAAGGAGGAACAAACAGGAGACAGGGAAGAAAAGAACCCTGATTAGAGAATCCAAGAACCAAGGTAACCTGAGCACTGTTGGACCCAGGGAGACAGTGCCCTGGTGCTGAAACTGCTCCATCCTTAGTCCTTAGCTCTCACCTCCAGTCTGTATATCTCCAGGGCAAGGAGCATTTTAACATTCAGATCAATAAATACTGTTGGTGTATCTCCTGTATGCAGTGTGATGTAGAAGGAAGAAAACTGGATTTACCCCCTACTCCTAACCTGCAAGCCGGGTTCTCCCCTGCCAAGTGCCAGAGGTGGATTCTTTGGGGGGGGGGATGAGGCAGATGGAATCAGCTGTAGGTTCCACCCCTATCAGTTATGTAGTCCACACCTTCTTCTGGAGAAAGTGGGGGGAAGGGGGTGTTACAGAGGAAGAGGGGAAAGAGTGGGGGAGGGGAAGGAGTGGATGAGGAGACAGTCTGTCTTCTTTTCTACTTGAGACAGAAGCCTTTTCACTGGCCAGGTAAGGGGAATACCAGGACAGAAATTTCAAATAGAACTTTCAGATTTCAAAAAAACTTAATAAGAGAGACTTTCTGCTGAGGAATAAGTATTAAGAAAGCTTCACAATAAGCCTCACAACAAAATTTTTGGTCTGAGTTAAAATTTCTCTTCCATTTTGCGGTTGGGATATGCTCTAGGTCTTGCGGAAAGAAACCCTCAAAGTCTCTGCATTAATGGTCAGGGTCCACTGTGCCCAGAGCTCTTTCTGGTCATCTGGACATGGGTCATGGATACCCAGGTCTTGACTGAAGCCTGGCATGGGCACTTATGGGTACTCTGTGTTTTAGTTTCCTTACCTGTTATATGATGGAGTTGGGTGCAGTGACCTCTCAGATTCCTTTTAGCTGTAACAGCCAGCAATCTTTCCTTCCAGAAATGGAAAGAGAAGTACCTAAAATCTTATCTGAAAGAGGGGACCAAAGAGGTAGAAAAAGGTATGAAGTGAGTGGTAATACTAGATAACAATAACAAAATTAGAAAACAGAAAAAAAAAATCTGTCAAACACATAAAATAAAAGAACCTTATTTTTTTTTAATGTTGATTTCAAATACAGCTGAGAACTTTGTCCATTACCTATCATTTTCATTGGAATTAGTTTTACGTTTTACTAAACAAACTTGTGCTTGTTTGACTCACTTCAGATAGGTACTGATGCTTGCATTTATCTATGGAACATTCTTCCTCCCTATTCAACACTACGCAGCCAATAAGCTTAGATGCCATGGGCTTTGGTATTGCTTCTCTGGTCAGTCAATGAAAAAGCATTTGTGGAAATGTCTTGATGGAAGGATTCCCTGCGTTCATTGCCGAGAGCCACTGAGTTTTCTAACAAATTCAAATATGAATTTAAGAAACGAATTTTTAGTGACTGTATCTTTATAGTCTTCAGTAATAGTTACAATAATTCTTAGCTTTGGGGGCAGCTGGGTGGCGCAGTGAGTAGAGCGTCGGCCTTGGAGTCGGGAGGACCTGAGTTCAAATGTGACCTCAGACACTTGACACACTTACTAGCTGTGTGACCTTGGGCAAGTCACTTAACCCCAATTGCCCTGCCTTCCCTCCTGCAAAAAAAAAAAGTTAATAATACTTAGCTTTGTTATAGAACTTAAAAGTTTGCAAAGTGCTTTACAAATATGAGCTCGTCTTATCCTCACAGCAACCCTGGGAGGTCAGTGCTATTATTATCCCCATTTTGCTGAGGGAAACTGAGGCACCTGGAGGCTAAAGTGATTTGTCCAGGGTCACACGGTTAGCAAGTGTCTAAGGCTAGATTTGAACTTGGGTCTTCCAAGATCATTTGATCGTTAACAATTTCCTGATAGTTTTCTGCCTTGTAGTTTTATAAAAAGTATCTAATCACTTTTCCATGTATCTTCTCCAACTGTGTCCATCTGTTTTTCAGAATTTCATCTTTTATCACTTTCCTTATCTCTGAACCTTATCTTAAAACACTTCAACTCTGGGCATTTTTTTGTGGCTGTCACGCAAGCCTGGAATGCTCTTTCTTCTCCGCTCCAATTAGTGTCTTCCCTGGCTTGCTTTAAAGCCCAACTAAAATCCCATCTTTTACTGGAAGCCTTCCCCAACCCTTCTTAATTCCCTCTGTTAATTACTTCCTATTTATCCTGTGCATGTAGGTTGCTTTACATATATGTTTGTTTGCATGTTGTTTGTCCCATTAGATTATAAGTTCCTTGGGACAGGGACTATCCTTTGCCTCTTTTTATACTGTGTTTGGCACTTAGCTGATGCTTAATGAACGATTGACCAATGGATCGGACCCATAAATATCCCCTTTTTGATTTCAGCCTCACTGATTAGTGAAAATTGATTTCTGTCTGATAAAGAAAACCTGCGTTTTTTTTTTTTTGCTCATCTCCTTGACAAAATAAAAAAAATAAACCAAATTTATATGTGTAATGGTGGTAAGAAAATTTTTTCAGGACTGATCAGTGGTTGACTTGTTTCTTTTCTTTGAGGTCAGTATTTTTTAGTGCAGTCCTCTCTCTGACCTCCATAGTGGCTTCAGCATACTCACAAATGAAGTAAATACATGATACAGACAAGTAGTGATTCCAATAAAAGAGCCACATTTTTCAGATTTCTATAGATACGCCAAGAATGCTCTTTATAATTAATGCTTCTCCAGAAGCATTCTTCACGTTTTGGACTTGTTCTGATGCTCTCTAAAGAAGATTCTTTCCTGTTCGCCTGGAAGGTAAAAAGTCAGCTTGATTTGGGGCGGGGTGGCGGGGGAGGGGGGGTGCAGGTAACTTAATGTCATGATCAAGGTCATTCTCATCTGCCCTAGTTATTAAATGTGGTTCTGAGGACTGAAAGCTTCCTTCAATTAAAGAAATAGTCACCTTGCTTCCTCTCTCCTACCTTGTCCTAGTGATCCTTACCTTTATAATCTGAATCATCAGCTTTATCTGCATGGGAATTCCGAGCTTCAGGTGGTTTCAGTGCCGGTGGATCTTCACTATGTAAAAAAGGTCTTAATTAGATATTGTGTAGTTTGCTTAGCCTTGGAGGTGATCCCTGATATTTTTCTTAAGAGAAAATAGCAATCTATTAAATGGACTTTGAGTTCTTTCCAAATCCTAGCAAATGCAAACACCATGTGATGAGAGTCACGTAACCAGTCAGTTATTAGTTGAATACAAGTGATGCTGCAGCACAAGTGAGGGGTCCAAAACAGAGTTCATATGCTTTATTGGCTGAATGAATCAAGTTTAATTCCTGATATTTAAGTTAACTCACGGTAGACATAGCAAAAAGTATTTGGAGAACTGACACACTTGTGAGGCACACTGGGAATTCAATTAATGCACGTTGACATATACAAAGTGCAAAACACTTGAGAAACCAGATTTGAAACAATAATGAGGTTTACCAAATGATCCCAGCACACAATGCACACAACGGTCTGTTAAATATTGAGAGTTTCACTGTGTGATTGAATGGGCATAAACATGTCCCAACCTGTCCTGCCACGTTGCACATTTGGTGGGATTGCACACCCTCATCTAATTCATCCTTCACACAGTCAACAAAGTGATTTTCCCAAAGCCCAAGACAATGTCACACAATGGTTGCCTGCTACCACTAGGATAACATATAAACTCCTCTGTTTGTCTTCACAGCTTGAACTCGTTTGACCTCTCTTGTTTTCTCACATATTGCTGCTTGCTGTTCCTTAGATACAATACTCCATCTCCCATCTCTCCCATTCTCTCCCTCCTGACTTCTACCCAATGGAATCTTTGGTTTCTTTTTTTTTAAATTCATTAATTAATTTTTCATTTTCAACATTTGCATTTATAATATTTTGAGTTCTAAATTTCCCCCCCCCCCATTTCTCCCTCTTCAAGATGGCATGCAATCTGATATAGGTTATGCACGCATGATCATATTAAACATATTTCCACATTAGTTGTGTTGTGAAAGAAGAATTAGAATAAATTAGAATTAAAGGGGACAACCATGAGAAAGAAAAAACCAAACAAACAAACAACAAAGAGAAAATAGTTTGCTTCAATCTGCACTCAGACTCCATCCATCCACTGAATGTGGATAGCATTTTCCATCATGAGTCTTTTGGAATTGTCTTAGACCATTGCATTGTTCAGAGGAGCTAGGTCTAACAAAGTCGGTCATCGCACAATGTTGCTGTTACTGTCTACAGTGTTCTCCTGGTTCTACTCACTTCGCTCAGCATCAGTTCATATAAGTCTTTCCAGGTTTTTCTGAAGTTTGCCTATTTATCATTTCTTTACTTTTTTTTGCAAGGGGGAAGGCAGGGAAATTGGGGTTAAGTGACTTGCCCAAGGTCACACAGCTAGTAAATGTGTCAAGCGTCTGAGGTCAGATTTGAACTCAGGTCCTCCTGACTCCAGGGTTGGTGCTCTACTCACTGTGCCACCTAGCTGCCTCTGTTTATCATTTCTTATAGCACAATAGTATTCTATCACATTCATATTCCACAACTTGTTCAGCCTTTCCTCAATTGATGGGCATCCCCTCAATTTCCAGGTCTTGGCCACCACAAAAAAAAAAAAAAACTGCTATAAATACTTTTGTACATATGGGTCCTTTTCCATTTTTTAGGGTTTCTTTGGGATGCAGACCTAGTAATGGTATTGCTGGATCCAAAGGTATGCACAGTTTTATAGCCCTTTGGTCATAATTTTAAATTGTTCTCCAGAATAGTTGGATCAGTTCACAATTCTACCAACAATGTATAGTGTTCCAATTTTCCCACATCTTCTCCAGCATTTATCATTTTACTGTTTTATCATGTTAGCCAATCTGATAGGTGTGATGTGGTACTTCAGAATGGTTTTAATTTGCATTTCTCTAATCAATAGGGATTTAGAGCATTTTTCCATATGACTATAGATAGCTTTAATTTCTTCATCTCAAAGCTGCCTGTTCATATCCTTTGACCATTTATCAACTGGAGAGTCCTAGTTGGCTCAAGTACCACTTTTTGCAGGAGACTTTTCTGGCCCCCCCCACCTTAGCTGCTAGCAAATTCACCTTACCTTCACATGTTACCTTATGTCGACATACACACAAATATTGTATTAATGATATAACGTAATATATATTTATATATATTTTGGTAGGACTAGAGTCCCCTAGTTTCTCCATAACATGAATTAGTTTTTCCTAAAAGGTCCTTGCATCTTGATTGGCCCTGGCTTCCTTACTGGTCACCTGAAGACATTAAAAAAGTCCCACCTATGCGACCTGGCGCCCTTCCAATCTGGATTTCCGAAGACCGCTGGAGTCACCGTCCCTTGCCCTGCTAACCAAATGAGTTTCCATATGTGGATGATGGGAACATTATCCAGAGAAAACTAGCGCCACTGTATCCTTGTTGCATCTCCTTGCTCTGTAAGGGCAAAATAAACCTATTTTTTTGTACGCTCTTCAATGACCTCAGGAATCATTTCATCCTAATCTTGAACCTGAACTAACAGGGTGGTGCTAGTGTTAGACAACAACACCTTTATAGGTACGTGTTAGACTGTAAGCTCCTTGAGGGCAGGCACTGTTTGCCTTTGTCTTTGTATCCCCCGCACTTAGCACAGTGCCTGACAAGTAGCAGCAGCAGCAGCGGCAGCTAGCATCATACAGCACTTTCAGGTTGGCAAAGTACTTTGCACATTTAGCTCGTTTTATCCCCACAAAAACCCTGTGAGGTAGATGCTGCTATTATCCCCATTTAATAGAAGAGAAAACTGAGACTCAGAGAGATTATTTGCTTAGGGTTATACAGCTACTAATGATCTGAAGCAGGATTTGAATTCGGGTCTTCCTGATTTCAAGGACAGTGTTCTATCTATGCCGTACTTTAAAGAAAAGCATGATGGCATAGTGTATAGGGGACCCACTTTGGGGTAGTCAAGAACTGTATTCGCATCCTGTTTCTAACTCCCATAACCTGTACGATGATGAGCAAGCCGATGAACCACTCACTACCCCCAGGCAATTCTCCAAATTGTTATCCTGTAGAGGAATTACTGACCTGTCTTGGTGGAGGCCACTTACACACACACACACACAGACACACACACACACACACACACACACACAATAACATGTTTAATCTGATTGTTCTAAACAACCTTCAGTCTATGAGACCCATAAGGCTTACTTGTGGTGAACTACTTCTGATCTGGACATTAAGCCTTGTGACAGATGATTAATTTGACCCTTAGTTTAGTTCCATCAGTATTAATCAATTTGATATGATTCCATGGGAGTGTTGATCATAAGTTCTGAAATTAGGCCTCCGAGCTGTGAACTACAGATTATAAGTTTACTTGCTTGATCATAGGAGGCTAACTAGAAGACCTCCACCCTTGTTTTTCCTTGTCATGGTGACCAAGCCCAGAATGGCAGCGGTGACTCAATTACATGGAAAGCCCGACCCAGCTATTTTTGTCGCACCTCTGTCCCTTGTCATCCCTCTATTGCCCAACATAGAGAGATGACCACGAACACCTGGCCAATGAACGACCCTGGTTGCTGGCCTGCAGCTGGTCTATTGGCCCATGTAGATATTTTGACATTTGTTTATCAGCCCGGTCCGTGGGTATGCTCATCAGTTTGGTAGGACCTCCAGAAAGGTCAAGATAAGTCTGCCTCATTAGCCTTAGGATTCTCTATTTTGTGTAAATGCTCCTGGAGGGTCAAGGGCAAGGTCTATCTACCAATGAAACTCTGTATTTTTGGTCTGCTCCATTTGTATTGTCTGGGTATAAAACTAAGGCCTTGGAGGAAGGGGGTATTTCAGATCATGAGGAAGATCTGAGGTCCACTTCATTAGAGGGTGTTATGAACCCTTTAATAAAGTGCCATTGGCTCAGAGCTTTGCCTCAATGGTTTTTCTTGAAGATTGGATAATTTCCGACCCGATAGCCTACCACCTCTTCAGGTGCAACACTTCTTCCATGATCTTTTCTGGAAATGTCTATACTCTATGCCTGTAGTCATCATTTTGTTCAACTGAGCCTCTACCTGGTCAGTGAATATTTAAAAGGTCTATGATATTAGAGATGGGAAATCAATCAGATACACCTGAGAGAGAACCTGCCTACTTCCTTTAAAGACTAAGAATTCCGCCTGGCTCACTGAGCTGTCTTGAAGTGAAGGTGACCGTAACCCAGGTATCTTACTAAGAGTGATGGAGGACTTGGCAGAACTGGAATATACAGTGTCCGAGATTAGCTACCAAGCAGAACCATTGCTGGTTCCCTCCCTCCCTCCTGCCATGGTTCACCCAAGATCCTGGGGACCATCCCTCATCACCCCATTACCCTGTGCTTCTATTGTCAGATGTTTCATTATCATCATTAATCTCTTCTTGTGTGAATTAAAACATGCCATAATGCCCTGCTGCTTTGTTCACTGTTGGTCTGATTCTGCTGTGAAACCAATACTAAGTCCTCTAACTGCTGATAAGGACTGGAATTGTGATCAAGGAGGATCTAAAGCAGCCATTCTTAACCTTTCATTCATTAACTCCTTCGGCAGCTTGGTGAAGCCTATGGACCTCTTCTTAGAATAACTTTTTTTAATTTTCTTTTTAAAAATCAATCAATTAATTAATTTTTAGTTTTCAACATTTGCTTTTGTAAGATTTTGAGTTCTAAATTTTCCCCTGTCTCTCTTCTCCCTCCTCCCCAAGATGGCATGCAATCTGGTATAGGCTATACATGTATGACCATAGAATAAGATATATAAATGCATAAAATAAAATAACTAGGTTTACAAAGGAAACCAACTCTAATATTGGTATATAACATAACACAACATAACATAACATAATAAATATAATACAATACAACACAATGTAATAATGATACAATGTAATATAGTACAGTATAGCATAGCATAACATAACATAACACAATATAATAATAATCTAATATATCATAATAATATAACATTATATTAATATATATTTTTAAAACAAGCCCACAGCCTGAGCTTAAGAATCCTTGCTTTAAACTGAAAAAGAAGGCAGCAAAATTTGCCCACATATATCTGCCATGCCAGATATCACAGAGAATAGTAATAGTAGATCGATATAGGAAGAAAATCAGTAGAGAGAACCAGGAATTCACAGGAGATAATGATATCTTTCGCTAAGATTCTCTCCTGATAATTCTTCATGGCAGAGGACTGACCCCAGGGTCTTGATAGCTATGCCACTACTGACAAATTTAAATCCTAAAGTATCATATAAACATAAATTAGCATAATTTACTACTGCTCTAGACCTATGTTATAGGATAATGAATATCATATGATAATTATGCTAACGATCCATTCATGGTATTTTTAGGTTTTGTAAGTTTTAGAAAGAACCTTATAAAGAACTTTTCTTAATAATGACCCCTGGAAGTATGTAGCATAAAATGTATTACCTGGTCCATTTTTCAGATGAAGAAAATGAGGCTCAGTGAGTTTTACATTGCTAACAAGTGTTTGAGGCAAGATTTGGACCCAGTTCTTGACTGTCAGAAAATAATCAGGCGATAGAACCATTCTTAGTCCCTCATATATGTGTGGATATAACACTTTATGGATTCCAGAGGAATTGCAATCCATTTCTGCTTCACTCCCTCTGACCCTCCAGCATACTTGGAGAGGGCCCAGCTTCCTCTGAATTTACACACTTGGAGGTAAAAAGCAAAAGCTTCAAAACTTTCTACTTTGTTGTTGTTCAGTCATTTGAGTCATGCCCAATTCTTTGTGACCCCATTTGGGGTTTACTTGGCAAAGATACTGGAGTGGTTTGCCCTTTCCTTCTCCAGCTCATTTTACAGATGAAGAAACTGAGGCAAAAAGGTTAAGTGACTTGCCCAGGGTCACACAGCTAGTAAGTGTCTGAGGCCAGATTTGAGCTCAGAAAGATAAGTCTTCCTGACTCCTGGCTGGCACTATCCTCTGTGCCACCTAGCTGCCCTTTCTATTTTGTAGGGGTCTATAATAGTCTCATAGAGTCAGCTAGAGATCTGTGCAAGCCTGGGAGTCCAGGTCATTTCTCCCAATAGGAGAAGCTCTGAACTCCAAGTGTAATGAGGAATGAACTCTTGGGCCATGCCCACTGGAGAGAAGTAAGAACAACATGGCCCATGGCCCTCACAAAGCTTACAATCTATAGAAAGGACACTGGCTGCACAGTAGGAAACAGAGGCCCTAGTCCTGGCTCTGCCACTTACTTACTAGGCATGTGCCTTTGATCAAATCACCTTTCCCTAAACTCCGCCCACCCTGCCCCCACCTCCCCCCCACCCAGTTTCTGCCTCCATAAAATGAAAAGATTCATAGACCTAGGACTGAAAGGGACCTTGGAGGTAATTGAGGCCAGATATTTTACAAGAGATGAAACTGAGCCCTAGAAACATTAAATGACTTGCCCAGGGCCACACAGCTAGGAAGTATCTGAGGCAAGATTCAAACTCAAGTCTTCTCGACTTCAAATCTGGCATTTTGTCTGCTATATCTTCAAAAAGGTTAGTCCCCTTTCAGTTCAGTCGGTCTATTATTCTGTGTATGGGGGTGTGTAGGTGTTCTGGGAGGATGAGCACCTCTGGTGTGAGGGCTTGCAGAGCCCTTTGGAGGTTGCTCACCCACCTTTGGCATCCACCTTCACCCGGCTCTCACTTGTGGCTTCAAGAAGCTGTAGGCTAAGCAGCCACACCCTGGTAAAACTGTCTCAGCACATGAGTTAAACCAGGCCGAGGGTAACTGACAAGCCTCAAAACCGTCCGGGAGTTACAGGGTGTCTATCCCAAGCATATGAAGACTTCTCCTGGCAGAACTAGCAGATGAGAAACAATTTGTTTCAAAGGCCAGGAAGGTGGCTGAAGCAGGCACTGCGGAGTGCTTGGAGCTTGGTCAGACATCGAAGATGCTGCATGCTGGGCCATCGCCAGTTGTCTCAAGTTTTGTCTTACCGATGGACTTCAGTGATTTTGCAAGAGAGAATGAGGCTGACAACTTTGTGCAACTCTGCCTCTCTTAAATCCGATTCACAGACAAGTCAAGACATCACCTGTGATGTCATCAGTCCTTTCAAAACAAAGGGCAAAGAACATTCTGTGACTGGGACAGTACAGGTTTGGGCCATAAAAAATTGGGGTTCAGAGAAAGGGAGTGAGTGAGAGAAAGAGACAGAGTGAGAAAGAGTCAGAGGAGAGGGAGAGAGAGACACAGAGATGCACAAAGAGATTTGGCTGGAGGATCAAAGCAAGCTTCAAGAAGGAGGTGAAATTCAGAAAAAAAAAATAGTTTAGTCATCACAGGATTATTCATGAAACATATCCCACATTTTAAATTTGTTTGTTTTAAAGAACTTTGTAAAAGAGCCCCTTACTGTCCAGCTGTCACACAATCACAGGCCCACTGAATCTTGGTACTGGAATTGATCTCAGAAATCACTTGGTTCACCAGATCCCCCAAAACAGAATCCCCTCCACAACTTCCCTAAATAGTAGCCATCTACCTCCCCTTGAAAACGTCCAGTAATGCAGAGCTACACACTCCGTCCAGGTAGCCTATTCCATCTGGGACAGCTTTGATCACAAGGATGAGTTCCCATCATAGTCTGTCGGAGCTACAAGGGACCTCAGAGGTCTCTCAGTCCAGCCTGCTCATTTTATAGAGAGATAAGTGGGTCCCTGAGAAAGATCCCGGGCTATAGCTCTGCAAGGGAGGGATGTGAGAGATCATTTAGTCTAGCCCCTCTAATTTTAGAAGCAAGGAAACTGAGAAACAGAGAAGTGCTTTGGCCAAGGTCACCCAAGTAAACGGCTAACAGATGTGGGCTTTGAACCAAGGGCCTCAGGCTCCAAACCCAATCATCTTTCCACTGTATACCAAACTCACCAGGCACCGATTCCTTTACCTTCTTGTATTGTTAATTAACCTTTCATTCTTGTGTTTCCTTTCTCAAGTATAATGTGAGAACCAGGAGCATCACAGTGGAGATTCAAGCCCCAATCTCCTGATCCTGAATTCAGTGGTTTTTTTTTCCATGCCAGCTGCCTCTTCCCCAACTGCTTTCATTGAAGATGTTTTTGGTACTCTGGTGGGAGAGAAAGAAATAAGCATTCATTAAGCACCTAGTATGGTTCAGGAATTGTGCTAAGCCCTTTAAATATCATCTCACTTGACCCTCACAGCTCTATAAGGTATTTATTATTATCACCTCATTTTATTATTATCACCCCATTTTACAGTTGAGGAAACTGAGGCATATGGAGATTAAATGACTTGCCCAAGAGCACACAGCTAGCAAGTGTCTGAGGTTGGATTTGAATTCAGGTCTTCCTGACTCTAGGCCCAGGGCTGCCTCTACTGAACCAATTAACTATTCTATTGACAGCAGTTAATTCATTAAACAAACATTAGGAACCCACCATATGCAGAAAACCCTTTGCTGGGTACTTGAAATACAAAGCTGAAAAAAGGTGTCATTATAATCTCAATTTCTATGAAGGCTGAGGTTAGCAGATCTTTGCACTTGAGAGTTCTGAGCTATAATGAGAAGTCCCAGCATTTATAGCCTTGATGATTTGGGGAGACCCAGTCTTTAAAAAAGAAAAAAGATAAAAAATGATACAATCCGTGCTCTCAAGGAGCTTCTTTCCTCCATAGGATGAGATGGGGTCACTGAGTGATATTTATTTGGGTAAATTTCCATGGAGAGAAATAAATCACAGAGCAACTGGTTTGATTAAACTTTGCCCTACCAAATGATATTAAAACGGGTAGTGTTTAGGACATTAGAAAGTTGGAAAGGATCCTAGAACCTGTATGGTTAGAGCTGAGTTACTTTAAAGACATTTTAGTCCAACCTTGCCCCCTGAAAAAAATCAAACACACACTACACCATATTTTTCAGAAGAGGAAACTGAGACCCAGACAAGACAAGGAACTTGTCCAATGTCACATGGCCAGTTGGTGGAAGAACTGGGCCCAGAATCAACCAATCAACAAGTATCTATAAAGTTCCATGTAACAGGCACTGAGCTAAGTACTAGAAATACAAAGGATTCTGAACCCCGGACTCAAGCTCAGACCCCACCCCCCCACCCAGCTCAAAGATCTTTCTCTTGCAGCAGAGCTAAGATGTGTATCTGAAATGACTGCATAGGACGTGAGAAATCAGGGTGATTCCGTGCTAAGCACACAAAAGTCTGTACAACTGAACACAAAAGGATCTTACTTTAAATCTGCTTAAATCCCTGACCTCCAACGGGTTGCCAGAAAACTGGGTATAAAGAGATAAGGGTTAAGACACCAAAGTGGAATTGTAACCACATTCTATTCATGCTGCTCTTCAAATCTGGCTCCTAGGGCATTCTCCTTCCTTTCCTGCCCCTTGTTTTGTGAGTCAGGCATAGAACTGTTCCACCTACCTGGTACTGCCTAGAATGTGTGGTTAGCATAGAATCAAAGGCCCTATTCACAACAATGGGAAGAGAATGGATGACTAGAGTGGATGTAATGTTTTCAAGTACAAGTTAACAACTGAAGGGCCTGAATATTAATAGGAAGAAGCTAGTTTCACATCCACAACAATCCTAATTTAGAGGCGTCTTTAATACAGATAGGAAAAAGATGTTTTTGATATCTTATAAAAATAGATCTATTTTTGTATTTTGCAAATGTGAGCGAGGGAGTGAGTACTTTGCGTCTAGGCTCTGTGCCTCCGTGTGGTCTGCGTGTACATGGGGCTGGGTGTCAGAACTGTTGTCTTAGTTCTATAGCTGAATCAATGAGTGACCTTGAATTAGTCATTTCACTGGGACTTGGTTTCCCTATATAAAAGATGAAAGGATTGGATTGGGTGGTCTCAAAGGCCTCTTCCGACTCTGACAGTGTATTGTCTAAAGTGCCTTCTAGAACTAGTAGTAACTTTGGCTTACTACAAAAACTTATGGCCTCTGTTCAATAGGTGTTAGGAGAGCAGCTATGGGTCCACACATAGCTGGGGGTATTTACCTTTCCCGTGAAACACTGTTTATACACACACACACACGCACGAACACACACACGCACGAACACACACACGCACGAACACACACACACAGCTTAGACCCTCTTCCATATGGGGCACTAATACTCCTAACTCTTCTATTGAAGAAGGTATACCTAACAGGATGCCAGTCTTGAATTATTGGCCCTCCATTGATACCTTGGGAAGTTGGAGCCAAGCATCTCTCCTTCCCACCAACCTGTCAGGGCCCTAGCATGCCGGATGCTTTTCACTCAAGCCAAAGCCAGGAGTAAAGTATGAGAAAAGGATCAAGAAACGGCACCACCTGTCCCGCCCCCCAATCTCGGTACTTCTTCACTAGGCAGATTGGATATGTAGGGGTGTGGAGCTGGAAGGAAAGCACAGGGTTGTCTTGTCACCAAGTAACCAGCTCAAGATTAGAGAGTAAGACTGCAGTTATCTATTACCCTGCCTGTCCTTGCCTTAGGCTGGCCCAAGGACCTCTTGGCACAGACACAAAGGAGGTTCCCAGGGTGGGATGAGAAAGGACAGAGCAGGCACAGATTGGCACAAAGTTGCTAGTTATGGCTCTGGTTATGAAGTCCTTTCTAGTTCTAATATTCTGTGTGCTGTGTTCTAAGGCCCCTTCCAGTTCTGATATTCTATTTCCTATGACTCAAGGTCCTTTCTGGAGCTAACTTAATTCTGAAGTTCATTCATGCTCCAATAATCTATGAATATATATTTGCTTTTTACCATCAATTTGAACAAGTCCTTTTAGCTCTCCGGGGCCCAATTTCTTCACCTATGAAGTATGGATAAGGATCTTGGTAAAGGTCAAATGAATTGTTAGATGAGAAGGTTGACTCAATGGTTAAAAAGTCCTTCATTGTCCCCAGATGAGAGAGAGAGAGAGAGAGAGAGAGAGAGAGAGTTAATTCCAATGTCAGAGAGACTTCTTAATGCTGGTCACCAATGAAACAAAGTTTGATCCCCGAGATGAAGGATGGAAAAATCCTGTGTGATAATGCATGATAAACACAGGTCCAGCTGCTCCAAAAACTGTGAGCTCAGTGGAAGGCATTGTGGGTTAATGTGTATAGTTCAGTCTACAGGGAATTTGCTCTTTGCTGAGTAGATGGGGTTTTTCCTCTTCCCTGTCCTTAAGGCTTGTACCAACTGACTCATTCAATAAACACTTATCAAACAACCATTATGTGAAAATCTTGAGCCAGATGCTGGGAGAGATACAAAAATGAATAAGCGATGGTCCATGACCTTAAAATATTTACAGTCTACCAGAGGAGATAATGGACAGCTAGGTGATACAGTGGATAAAGCACAGGTCTTGGAGTTAGGAAGACTCATTTTTCTGAGCTCAAGTTTGGTCTCAGACGCTTACTAGCTTTGTGACCCTGAGTAAGGCACTTAATCCTATTTGCCTCAGTTTCCTCATGTATAAAATGAGCTGGAGAAGGAAATGGCAAACTACTGCAGTATCTCTGCCACGACAACCCTAAAAGGGATCACATAGTCAGACACGACTGAAAAAAAACTGAACAATTTTGTCTACTGGTTGATTGTTAATGGAAATGCTCTACTAGGGGCTCACAAACATTAGTGTTAGTTCTACAGACCTACAGGGTTACCCCTTGAGCTTGTGGAAGTAGGGGAGGTAGCCCAGAAGGAGTGTTCTGTAGTATGAAATATTAGAAATATAAAATGCCAAGAGACCAGATGGGAATAAGTCATTTCCAGGTAGGGGAATTGAGGAAAGCTTCATGGAGGAAATAGCATTTGAGAAGCACTGTGTTCTGGTAGAAAGAGTGATAGACTTAAAATCAGAGGATCTGGATTTAGGACTGAACAGCAGCAGCAACAAAACTTGTGGGTGGCAGAATGTTACAATGGACAAATTACTTCTGGAGTCTGAAGAATGGAATTTGAATCTTACCTCCGATGCGTCTTTTGTAAATTTGAGCAAGTCATTTAATTCTTTTTCTGGTCTATAAAATGAGGAGATTAGACTAGATTTTCTCTGAAAACCCTTCTAGCTCTAAATTCTATGATCCTTTCACAGTAAATCAGTCACTTCACTCTTTTACTCTCATTTTCCTCATGGTCAAGATGGAAATAACTCTTGTACCACTTACCTCCCAGGTAGTTGGGAGGAAAAGTATTTGTTAACCATAGAGAAATATGAGCTATGCTTTTTACTTAAGCTGAACTTAGAGGAGTGAATAGGATTACTTAGAGGAGTGAAGAGAGATAAGAGGGAGAGAAATCCGTGCAAAAGGAACTGTGTGAACAAAGATAGCGGGGGGAGGCTGGCACACAAGGGGTGTGACTGGGCATGTTAACTAATCTAGTCCTATTGGGAAGTCCCTAAATAAACTTGTAGAATTATATACCACTGGAAATAGAAAGGCCCTTAGAACATAGAATATAGACAATCAGAGGTGGGAGGGGCCCTAGAGACCACCTAATCTGATCCCCTCCTTTACAGAATAACCAACTAAGTTCCAGAAAGGGGAATGACTTGACAAAGGTCAATAACTGGATGCCCACTCATCATGCCGCAGATAAACAGGTTGTTGTGTTTGTCCTTTGTTCTCAAAGAGGACCATGACATCAGGGAGATGATGACATGACTTGCGGTTGACTTTGATTTGAGTGAGGGAGGGCTGTGCAAGCTCACCAGCCTCACTTTCTCCTCCAGAGCCATCTGGGTCCAGTGGCCTGATATTCACCAGGATGACTAGAGATGGCCCAGGATGCATTGGGAGACCCTGGCCCTTTTTTCACAGATAAAAAGAAATCGCAGTGGAGGACTGGGCCAAAGAGAGATTTAGAGAAACTATGGTTTTGCTTTGAAATTAAAAAAAATATATATATATATATATATATATATACACATATACATACATATATATATATATTTTATATTCTTTAGCAATTCAGCAGGACAAAGCAACTGTGTCTTAGCCTTTTATTTTAGATTCAGCTAAGGTAATGAGAAAAACATTTAGGTCTAAATAAGGAAATAATTTTATTGTATTTAAAGTATAATTGTTTTAAAATCTTTTTTTTCAGTTATCAAGCCTGTGTTTTTACTCCCTCCCACTTTCACCTACAGAGAGAGAGAGAGAGAGAGAGAGAGAGAGAGAGAGAGAGAGGAAGGAAGGAAGGAAGGAAGGAAGGAAGAAAGAAAGAAAGAAAGAAAGAAAGAAAGAAAGAAAGAAAGAAAGAAAGAAAGAAAGAAAGAAAGAAAGAAAAAGAAAGAAAGAATTTTGATCTAATCTCTACTCAGGAACTAAAGTAAATTTCTTAAAGTTCAGGTCTGATCATGTCACCCCTTTACTTTCAATGAACTCCAGTGGCTTCTATTTCTTCCAGGAGCAAATACAAAATGTTCTGTTTGGCATTCAAAACCCTTCATGTCCTAATCCCTTCCTACCTTTCCAATCTTCTTATACCTTATTCCCTGATACAACACATACTCTTCAATCCAGTAACACTGGCTGTGAACAAATCACTCCATCTTTCCACTCTAGGAGTTTTCTCTGTCTGTCCCCCGTACCTGGAAAGTTCTCCCTCCTCTGTTCCAACTACTGACCTCCTTGGCTTCCTTTAAGTCCCAACTAAAATCTCACCTTCTAGGGAGCTTTCCCTAACCCTCTTAATTTCAGTGCTTTCCCTCTCTTAATTATTTCCTATTTATCCTGTATATATATATATATATATATATATATATATATATATATATATATATATATATATATATATATATATATATATATATATAAATATGTGTGTTTAAAGTTGTCTCTCCCATTAGATTGTAAGTTCCTGTGGGGGCAGAGCCAAGATGGCAGAGTGAAAACAGATTGTAGGCTCCTTGAGGGCAGGGATTGTCTTTTGCTTCTTTTTCTGTGTCCAGTGCTTAGCAAAATGCCTGGCACATTGTTGTCATTTTTCAGTGTGTGCAACTCTTTGTGACCCACAGGGGGTTTTCTTTGAAGTGGTTTGCCATTTCCTTCTCATGGCGGATTAGGCAAACAGGTTAAGTGACTTGCCCAGGGTCACAGAGCTTGTGAGTACCTGAGGCAGGATGTGAATTCAGGTTTTCCTGATTCCAGACCCAGTTCTCTATCCACTGAGCCATCTAGCTGCCTCTCTGGCACACAGTAGGTGCTTAAGCAATGTTTATTGAATTGAACTTCTGAATAAAATAAATATAGTCAAACAAAACTGGCCGCATCTAAAAATGTGTTTTTTATTCTACGTATTAGTCTATCTTCTGTCTCCCATGAGGTGGGAAACTCTCTTCTTCATCAGTCCTCTAGAATCATGGTTGATCATTGCATTAATCTGAATTTTTCATGAACAGAATTGTTTATTTTTACAATACTGATAAAAAAGAAAGCATAATATTAGGGGATTGGGAGACTTATGCTGAGTCAAATAGGGGGGGTTTCCAAATGTCTAGTGACCAAAGAAGCTATGAAACCTTAGACCAATCACTTCCCCTACCTTGGCTTCTGTTTCCTCATCTATTAAATGAAAGGTCTTGAAAGGCCTTCTTGTCTCTAACATTCTGTTGTGAATATCCCAAGGGCCTTTACAGCATTGACCTTCTATTATCTCTGTTTTAAGATCCAGGGCTTGAAATCTAGACATCCAGAGTTTGCATTCGAGTTCCACCACTCACACATGCATCAGTCACTTTCCTAGTTTCTACATAAGGACTAACTAGGCAGAGCAGCATAGAATAAGAGAACTTTAGAATAAGAAGGCTTTTCAGAGGACATAGAGCCTGGGATTTTTTAAGGAGTCTATGAATAGCTTTCATGGGGTATATGAATGTGGATGGGAAAAAGAAAAACAACTTACAAACTTTATTTCCATTAACCTCTTGCTGAAATTTAGAATTTCCTTCAATTATTTGAAAATATTATTCTGAGAAGGGCTCCATAGGCTTCACCAGAATGCCAAAGGTATCCATGATACATATTCAAAATGTTAAGAATTTCCAGCTGAGTCTATAACTGAGTAGGAATTCCTTCTATAAAATCCTTGACAGATACTCATTCAACCCAGTGATGGGGAAGCCACTATCCACCCAAGGCAGCTTGTTTTACTTTTATAAAACTCTCATTATTAAGTTTTTCCTTACACTGAAGGTTAAGAGCCTATGATTCTTTCTCCTTAGTCTCTGTCTCTGGACTGTGCTCACTAAGATGGGAGTCTGACTCATCAATAGCCAACCAGAAGATCCTGGTCCAGAGAGGTGACCTGGACTGACTCACCAGCCTCCAACTGGTAGTTTTAAAAAACTCCCCTGAGGAACACAGAGACAGAAATGGCAGCAAAGGTGGAAACAAAGTGGTTATAGCACATCCACCATCCAGGCTTGCAATATTTTGATGTCCTTTCCATTTGCTGCCTCTGGAACTTTGGAGGGATGTCTTAGAATTTAATTTCCTCTTATCAGTGTTTGGGAGGATCCGAAGGAAAGTACGGGAGAGAAGAAATATTAGACTGCCTACCAGACTGAAGGTCTACAGAGCCATTGTGCTGGCCTCACTGATGTATGCCTGTGAAACCTGGACAGTACACAAGTGCCTTGCCAGGAAACTGAATTGCTTCCATTCGAACTGTCTTAGAAAGATTCTGAAGGTACCAGATAAAGTACCAGACACTGAGATCCTTTCTCGAAATAAATTGCCAAGCCCAGGCACCACTTTGTGGTTATTCTTTGGGCTCTCCTGGCTCAGAGTGAATGTAAACAGTAACTGTTTCTCTTTTGACCAGCAACCCTGGGGTCTTCCTGTCCCTGTTTGATTTTTTTTTTATTAAAGGGGCCATCCCTGGACTCATTTCTTGTTTTGGTTTTTTTTTTTTGACGGAGCAATTGGGGTTAAGTGACTTGCCCAAGGTCACACAGCTAGTAAGTGTCAAGTGTCTGAGGCCAGATTTGAACTCAGGTCCTGCTGACTCCAGTGCTGGTGCTCTACTTACTGCGCCACCTAGCTGCCCCCCGGACTCATTTCTTAAAGAGGCCTATTGTCTGAACGGGCATTGCCTCACCCAAAGGGAGAACCTGAAAAGACCTCAGCTTAAAGGGCCAAGGTCTTCCACTGCATCCTGGGCCATCTCCAGTCATCCTGATTGATATCTGGCCACTAGACCCAGATGGCTCTGAAGGAGAAAGTGAGGCTGGTGACTTTGCACAGCCCTCCCTCACTTAAATTAAAGTGAATTCTAAGTCATGTCATCATCTCCCTGATGTCATGGTCCTCTTTGAGAATGAAGGACAAACCACAACCACACAAGCTGCCAAGGATACAAGCTCTACTTCAGAGAGCACAAATCCAGTTTTCTAGTCACATAGTTCAAATGCCAAATGTTATGCTCGCTTAAAAGTATATTTTAAGGAGAGCTCACACAAGGCAAGTGCTCACATGGTAGTCAGAAGAAGTCATACAAGGACACTTTTAAGGTCCCTCTGAAGAACTTTGGAATTGATTGTGTGGCATAGAAGACACTGGCACGGGTCTGTGCAGCATGGCTTGCCCTCATCAAAGAAGGTGCTGTGCTCTAGGAGCAAAGCAGAATTGACATAGCTTGAAAGAAACATGAAATGTGCAAATTTAGAGAATCCACCCCAAGTGTTCACATGGACTCTTTGTGCCTGACCTGTGGTGGAGATTCCAAGCTCCCATTGGTCTGATCAGCCACAGTCAGACACCCTATAACTTGACTCTAGCATGGTGATGTCATTTTGGTCCTCTTCAGGAATCAAGGACAACAACCAGCCTTAAGTATTTAGTATAGTTGAGATTCACTGGATCTTAGTTATAGAGTATCAGGGTTCAGAGCTAGAAAGAACCTGATAAACCATCAAGTCCAATCGCCTCATTTTACAGATGAGAAAACTGAGGACCAGATATTGGCATGTCCACACAGGTAGTAAAAGCACCAGGGAGGCTATTAATGTTTGTTTATAGGATATTCCAGAGCTGGAAAGGAGCAGCAGGGGTTCTGAACTCTTTTTGTGTCATAGACCCCGTTGCAATCTGGGGAAGCCTGTGGACTTCTTAGAATAATGTTTTTAAATGCACAAAATAGAATGCCTAGCATTACAAAGGAAACCAAATGTATTGAAAGGCAATTCTTAAAATATTTAAAAACAAATTCAAGGGCTCCAAAGAACCTCTGCTAGCCCAACCCTTTTATTAGAAAAGGGAGAACTGAGGCTTTGCGAAGGGAAGAAATATACCCAAGATCACCTAATAAGTCAATGGCAAAGCCAATGCAGAACCCAGGCCTCTTGACTTATATCCTAAAGGTCTTTCCAATGCATCACCATCTTATATCATCTGTCCATTTATCCACCTAAGCAGCTAGGTGGCTCAGTGAATTGAGTGCCAGACCTGGAGGCAGGAAGACTCATCCCCCCGAGTTCAAATCTGGCTTCAGACACTTACAAGCTGTGTGACCCTGGGCAAGTCACTTAACCCTGTTCTGTAAAATGAGCTGGAGAAAGAAATGGCAAACCACTCTAATGTTTTTGCCAAGAAAACCCTAAATGGAGTCAACCGAGAGTTGGACACAACTGGAAAAACGACTAAATAAGCAGGCCATCAAAAATGTTCCTAATGACCTACTGTTTTCCAGGTAATGAAGAGCAGATGAATAAGGCACATGTCATGAAGGACGGCAAGGACTGGGGAGTTGGCTGGAGAGGCAGGATGGACAGGAACGAAAGGCTGAAGGTGTGTTTACTCTTGGGACAATGAGGAGGTTAATATGATTTAAGGAGTTGCTTGGGGGCAGGGAGAGATAAAGGGAAGTAGTGAGAGAAGAGAAAGAAATCTGCAGTCAGATTGTGGAAGATTCCCATTTGGAATGATATCTAGAAAACCTGTTAATCATAAACTTGGCTTCATTTCCTACTAATAGGGTATTTTTACTGGGTTTACACAGTCATTTCTATCCTATCCTATCCTACCCTATCCTACCCTATCCTATCCTATTTTATCCTATCCTATCCTATCCTATTCTATCCTATCCTACTCTATTCTACTCTATCCTATCCTATCCTATCCTATCCTATCCTATCCTATCCTATCCTATCCTATCCTATCCTATCCTCTCCTCTCCTGTCCTGTCCTGTCCTATCCTATCCTATCCTATCCTATCCTATCCTATCCTATCCTATCCTATCCTATTCTATTCTATTCTATTCTATTCTATTCTATTCTATTCTATTCTATTCTATTCTATTCTATTCTGAAAAAGCACTGAATTTCGAGTCTGAGAACCTGAGTTTGAATTGTAGCTTTGCGGAGTAACTTTGGGGCAAGTAATTTCCCTTTTTTGGCCTTCTATTTTAATCTGTAATGATGTCATGGTCTTCTCTGAGGACTAAGGACAAACAGCAACAACAATAAAATGAATTATTTGGACTAAATGATCTGTAGGGTGCTCCCTACCCTACCTCCCCCAACCCCCAACTCAAAATCAATCAAAATCAAAATCCTATACAATTCCGTTCCATTCCATATAATGAAACAAATATTTCTTAGGTATGCAGAACCCTGATGTGGGGCTGAGGAAGAGCCAGACATGAATAAGACAGTCCTTGCCCTCAGAGAGGTTAGCATCAAGTGTGTGTATGTGTGTGTATTGGGGGAAAATCAAACACTCAAATATATATATCTCATTACAATACACCACCGAGTGAGGGAATTTCAGATGAATGGGAACAAAGTATTTTAGGTGCTCCCGGGAGAGTAAGACCACTTTTGGAAGAAGTGGCAATTAGTTGGCCTTTCTTTACTGAGTAGGGAAGAAGGAACTTGGGCTAACAAAAGCAGTCCAATTTGAAAGCTAACAGGAAGCCTCCCTCATCTGTCGCAGGGACTGAAATTCCGCCAGTAGGGCTTCATTCTTTCGGATTAAAGCATTATTGTGGGGAATGCAGCACATGAAGCCAATGATTCATCATTAACACCTCCATGTAAATGAGCTTATGTTGTGGTGGTGGTGGTGGCTGTTGTTGAATTATGTCAGGCTCTTCACGACCCCATTTGGGGTTTTCTTCGCAAAGATGCTGGAGCTGTTTGCCATTTCCCTCTCCAACACATTTTATAGATGAGGAAACTGAGGCAAACAGGGTTAAGTGACTTGCACGAGGTCACATAGCTATTTAGTGTCTGAGGCAGGGTTTGAACTCAGGAAGATGAGTCTTCCTGACTCCAGGCCTGGTGCTACCCACTTTGCCACCTAGCTGCCCTTAAATGAGCTTGTTAGAGTTTGTCCAATTGAGAGCTGGCTTTGAAAGGGAAAAGGGCATAAGAATTCAGACTACTGGTTGTGCTCTGGAGATGTCGACCTAAAGAGGGGAAGCCAGGGCAACCAGAGGAGAGCTGGAAGGTCTTGGAACACTAAAGGAGAGAGAGGCAAAAATCCTAAGATTATAGATTTTGAAAGGGAGAGACCTTAGAGATCATTCAGTACAATCCTTTCTTTTGCTGAGGAGGAAACTGAGCCCTAGGAAGTTGAAGCCGCTTACCCAGGGTTGCACAGCTGGTAAGGTGGAGAGGTGAGATTTGAACTCAATTGAGATTTGTCCTTTACCTCCAAATTTAGCACTTTTACCACTACACTTCTCACATTTAAGTCTGTATCATCTGGACACGCAGTGGTCCTTGAACCTTCCTTCTCTGGCTGTGGAATCTAATTGCCAGTCCCTAAAATGAAGGCGAAATTCCCTAGGGCAGTGGTGTCAAAGTCCAGTAGAAAATGGGGGCCACTACCCTATATACTAAGTATCCCTCATATACATCAGGAACCATAGGTAAGCCCACATATTACCTTAGAAAACTACAAAGTAACAATAACTATGTTCTGTTACATTTTTATTTATTTTGTTAAATATTTCCCAATTGCATTTTAATCTGGTTCAGGCAGCACCCCTCATAGGCTTGTCTACATGATTCCTAAGGTGGACAGCTTGACTTGTGGGAACTTGGGGTAATCACCTTCTGCTTCTGGACCTTAATTTTCCTCCTCCATAAAATGAGGAGGGTGGACCACATATCTCTAAAAGTTAAGAACCTATGAATCATTCCTTTTGGTTAATGCTTTGCTCACTGTTAAGCTGCAACCCCACCTAGAAAGGATTCATGTTACTGTCAGTCATTTACACCTTGGTGTGAATGAGTTTGTCAGATTCTTTCCAAATGAAAGTAGATTTTTAACAGGCAGAGAGAGAGAGAGAGAGAGCAGGATACCTGAAATGAAGGAGGTTGGGAATTGTGAGAGGTGGGGGGAAAAGAGCTCAAAACTGGGGCTTTGAAAATGAACTTTAACAACTTCCCAGTTCTTCCTCCAGATTCCTACGACAGAGGTTTCCCAAGTAAGAAATCCAAGATAAGTGCTTTTCCACCACATTGTTAGGGTCAGGCAGGCCTGGGCAGAAAGAAGCTCAGGGCAGAGCCAATCATTGGAACAGCCTTAGGCGGGTCTGAATTCCCCCGCTAAGAGTGACTCACTTTCATGATTTTTGTACAAAACGAAGAGGCTTAAAGCAGGCATCATTCTCTTAGTCATCCCTTCACTCAAAAGAGAAACAGCTAGAAGCCTTAAATGGGAAGCCAGAGATTAGAGAAATTGTAGAACCAAAGGCTTCGGAGACCATCTAGTCCAATCCCCTGATTCTATGGTAGAGGAAGCAGGCCCAGAGAGGGAAAGGAACACACCCAAGGACACCCAGCTATTAAATCAGAGAAGTCCATTTAGTTCTTATTGGAAGTAAACCTCAGAATTATAGGATTTAGGATTGTAAAGCTGGGAGGGACCTCAGAAATGACCTTGTTCAAACCTCATTTTACAAAAGACATTGAAACCAAGAGAGGAAAAGGGAAATGTTCAAAGTCACATGACAGGTTAGTGTCAAAATGAAGATTCAAACCCAGGTCTTTTGAATTCCAGGCTAGGGAGAGTCTCACCAGACTGCAGTGCATCCCGGAGGAATCTGGAAGAGACCAGTATGCTTTTGGGTTTCCTTAGGCTAACCAGATATATCAGTATTATTATCGGCAGATTAGCAGAGGTCAGGAGAAGAGGGAGAGGCCAACCAGACAGAAATGATTCCCTCTTTCCCAGAAGCCTCAGTGGGACCAGGAGCCCAACTGCAGATAGGTCTAACAAAAAAAGGTAGCTATTATCAGTAAAACAACAACAAAAACCAGGTTTTCACTTGACAATCCTTTACTGCAGCAAAATGCTCCTGGCAAACCCCACCCTATAATCAACATAGCTTACAACTAAAGGCTCGCAAAAAGAAAGAAAACACTTGTATTACACACTTCAGCACTCCCTAGTGGACACAACTCTGCTGTGGCCGTTTAAATGGGGAACCACAAAGATCAGCAGCTCAACTTGATGTACCAGGTATGTGCTATGTTTGTCTTCCTGCCTGAGTAGTTTTATCAAGAGGATGGCAACCAGGATGGTGAGATGCTAGAAACCATCCTACATGAGGACGGATTGTAGGAATTGAGGGATATTTAACGTAGAGAAAAGATTTGGGGTGGGAGCTAGGAATGGGATAAATAGTCTAGGAGTAAGATATAGCTCTAGCCCCATCTTCCAGAGCCAGGCAGCTACATTATTCCTCAGGGCCTCAGGGAGAAGGTGTCAAATTTGCTACCCACGCTAGTCCTGGACCAGATTAAAATGATACTGGGAAATGTTCAACAAAATAAATAAAAATGCAAGATAGATGATATTAATTTGTGGTTTTTCTATCTGCTTCTATCTGATTTTGACACCCCTGCTCTATGGTACACTGAGGGGTATGCAGGTGTCTCTTTTCTCTGCTGCCGTTGGCTTAAGCCCCCATCAGCTGGGTTCCCCTCATTTTAGGGGCCCAGACACTTAACACCCCTGCTTCATTTTATCATTTAGTATTGCACAGCTTTTACATGGGGATGTTTACTTCATGGATACGACAAAAAACTAAGTACAAACATTTCCCCCAATATCTTGTGTTTGTGGGGGGCATAGGCTTAAAACTTTGCCTAGTTCATCGGTCCCTCCAAGTTCATGTCCAGAGGTGGTACGATTGCTAGATGAGCCTGTGTCTCAGCTACTGTTGGACATTCCTTTGGGCACCAGTGGTCAGTATATAATAACACTGAAGGAAGCTCCACTTTCTTCATATATCAGGGAATCAATGCTGAACCCAAATTCAGAATGATGGGATGGTGAGGAGCCCTCTAGATTTTTCACACACAAAGGTTATGGGCTCTGCTCCCTTCACTGAGCTCCCCAGAGGAGCTGGAGCAAAGCCACGGATGAAACTCATAGGCCTCTTTTAATGCCTCCATAGCCAATCAATGAGCCTCCTTTTCCTCATGTGGTTAGCTGACTGAAACTATAGAATATCTATACCAGGGGTGGGGAAACTGTGGCTTTGAGGCCACGTGTGGCCCCCTAGGTACTCAAGTGTGGCCCTTTAACTGAATCCAAACTTCAGAAGTTGCCTCAAGGCCACAGGTTCCTCATCCCTGATCTACACATAATCCAGTCTCTTCCAGGTACTTCCCTTACACACGATTGTGATTCTCTTGGAAACAGAAATCAGGATCCTAAGCATCTCCATGTGGGGAGACATTATAAGAGGCTCTCGGTGCATGTGTCAAACCCCCACGTATTCAAATGTCCCAAGGGAAGAGTGATTGGATTTGCTCTGCTTGGCCCTAGAAGACAGAATTAAAAGCAATGACGAAAAATTACTAACCCAATGAGTCTAAGATTGAAGAAATTGGCAGGGGGCGTGTGTTTAGCTAGGAGAAGAGAAGAGCTAGAGGGTGGGAAGGAAAGATACACACACACACACACACACACACACACACACACACACAAGCATGCAGGAAAGATGACAGAAAAAGACTGACATTAGCCAATGAGTACTTTTTTCATCACCCATGCCCCTTCCCCCTCCCTTCTGGGTTCTGGCTCAGCAGACAATCAACAGCGCATCCCTTTACCGTGCCGTTTGTCTGCTGAGCCAGTGCGTGTGAGCATACTCTAAACCACGGGGCGGGACCCTTCCATCATGCCGTGCCTTTCCGGAAGCAGGCTTCTCAGTCTCTGCCGTGTAGGCTGGCAGCAAGTGGGACATACTGCTTGTGTTCTGAGGATAGCGCTCCAGGTCAGGCCCCTCCTTTTACTACGATGCCCTTATGTTATTGTTGTTCAGTTGTTTCAGTCTTTGTGACCATGTGGGGTTTTCTTGACAAAGATACTGGAGTGGTTCACCATTCCCTTCTCCAGCCCATTTTACAGATGAGGAAACTGAGGCAAACAGGGTTAAGTGACTTGCTCAGGGTCACACTAGTTAGTGTCTGGATTTGAACCCAGGGAAGATGAGTCTTCCTAGCTCCAGGGCCATCACTCCGTGCGCTATGGCGCCACCTGGCTTCCCCATCATACTATGATAGATAAAAATACTTGGATTAGAGTGGGGAAGTTATTTGCCAAAAATAACACAACAACAAAACCCAAAGCCTTAGTTAAGATCCTGGGTCTTCTAAACCCAAATCCAGCGCTCAGAATAGTAAGTTCTCCCTCATCCCTCATTCTACAAACTTAGATACCATGCTCACTCCCCTCTCTCCCTCTGCTTATGTATGCCTTCTTCCCAACCCCTCCTGCTTTTCTTTTTTCTTTTTTTTTTTTTGAGGCAGGAAAGCAAGACAATTGGGGTTAAGTGACTTGCCCAAGGTCACACAGCTAGTAAATGTCAAGTGTTTAAGGTCGGATTTGAACTCAGGTCCTCCTGACTCCAGGGACAGAACTCTATTCACTGTACCACCTGGCTGCCCCTTCTTTTTCCCTTTTAAATGCATCTTCCCACATTAGAATGTAAGCTCCTTAAGGGCAAAGGCTATCTTTCTTTTTGCTTGTATTTGTATCCCCAGTGCCTGGTACATAGTAGGTACTTAATAAATGCTTGCTGACTGACTGATGAGTGATATTGGAATACTGTATTGGATACAGTTCCAGACCTTAGACCAGTGACATCAAACTCAAATTGCATGTGGTTGTACGGTTTGTCCTTCATTTTCAAAGATGACCGTGACATCAGCAAGATGATGCCATGACCTGCAAGTGAATTGGATTTAAGTGAGGCAGGGCTGTGCAAAGTCACCAGCCTCACTTTCTCTTCTTTAGCCATCTTGGCCCAATGGCAAGATAGACCGCATTTCCCCATGTATAAGATGCACACTTTTTCAAAAAATTTGGGGTTTAAAAACTGGGTGCATCTTATACAGCGGTTGTAGATGTTTTTTACTTGCATTTCCCGCTTTTTTGCACTTGTTGTCTTTGCACTCCTTGTTTTGCATTTGTTACCCGGTATATTAGATTATGTTTTGCCACATTCTGACCAGAAATGGCTCAGAAAAGATTTTCGTACAGTGCTCAGCTCAAGTTAAAAGTGATCCACTTTGCAAAAGTGAATGGAAATCGTGCTGCCCAATGTAAGTTTGGTTCTCCTTCAACTGAGAAAACAATCCGAGACTGGCTACGGGAAGAAGGGACCCTACTGAAAACGCCACGGCAGAAGAAGGCCATGAGAGGCAAATCAGCAGAATGGCCAGATTTAGAGAGGGAATTGAAGATACGGATTGAAGAGCAAAGGGCAATTGGAATTCCTATGTCCACAAAGATGGTTCAGCATGAGGCAAGAAGAGTTGCTGATGAAAAAGAAGCTACTGACTTCAAAGGAGGACACAATTGGTGCTTCAGGTTCACGAAACGGAATGAACTAAGCATGCGTACATGCACCAGACTTGCCCAAAAGGTGCCTGAAAGCTAGAAGCAGATGAAAAAAATAAGTTCAATAACTTTATGTAATACATTTTTTTTCAAATTTTGGGCCCCAAAATTAAGGTGCATCTTATACATGGGGAAATACGGTAGATCAGGACAATTGGAGATGGCCCAGCCAAACTCAAATAGAAGGCCACTAAACTGTATATAAAGATCTCTGCAAGTACACATTACCTTAGAAAACCATATATTAACATTATGTATGTTTTATTGCATTTTTATTTATTTGGTTGAATACTTCCTAATTATATTTTAATCTGGCTCTGGCTGTACTCAGGCTGTATATTTGACACCTCTGTCTTAGACCACTCTGAACTAGGTCTAACTTTTCAACTTAGAACTAGTCCAGAGGAGCTTGGTACTTGGCTTCAGCGTTTTCATCTTTCATCATAGTACTAGCAGGTGATCAGTAGAGCCCTTGATCAATCTGATACGTCCTTTAATTAATGATTTACAGGGTCCTTCCATGATGATTGACCCCCTGAGAGCTGGGGATGGGGGAAACTGCTCAGAGGAGCCTCCCTTCCCTGTGATCCACAAAAGCAAACACAGGCCCTCTTTTCTTGTGCTTTCTCTGCCTTGGAATTCTAGATTAGGATATAGTAAAGTAGAGAAGGAAATTCTCCCAGCCCATCTAGGAGTGGGAAAGGACAACTTAGAGGAGAAGCACATGGCAGGCAGCCTGTGTTTGCCCAGGTGAGCCTGAGAAGGAAGTTCCCTGGACCCCCAGTTCCTAGCTGCCTTCTCCTGCCATCCTATCTCCTTTATGAAGCAGTACAATGTTATGAGTGGAACGCCCCGGGCAAGCTACTTAAACTCTCCGGGCCTCAGTTTCCTCATCTGTAAAAGAAGGGGGTTAAACTTAATGACCTTCACTGGTTATGGGTTCTGCTCCCTTCACTGGTTCCTTCTAGTTCTAAATCCATAACACTAAGATCCTATGATCTTGGAGTAGCAATCTGCAGAATGGACAGAGGTTATCTCATGAGTTCAAGAATTCCCAAATTGTAGAGTTACTAAGAATGAGAGCCAGGCAATGGCCTACCTACCAGAGGGAGATGTTTTCAACAGCAGGCTTGGAAAAGGAAGAGAATCCTCATCAGGGGATTGCCAGGCAATCTCATGAAGGACCAAAGCCATGCCACGAGGACAGGAGAAGGAAGTACAAAAGATCTGAACCTTATCGAGCCAGATAATGCTTCCCCAGAGCAGATCCAGGTAAATGGAAAATATTTACTTAGCAGTCCTTCAACAGACTTAACTACAAGATAAGGGCAACAAGTCAAAAAGATACTGACCCCTTTTAAGGGATCAGCCCACAGGATGGGATCTCAGCCTATATGAGCGGACCCCTTTGTTGGGGTGGTGGTGGGGGTGAGGGTCCTGGGCCATGATTGATTTCACATTCTAAACTTTTCCTGATCCCTAAACCCAACAAGAGACCCAGAGCTTGCTGACTTTTCTCGGTCCTTGTATCTGGTTGGCTTTCTGGGTTCAGAGATTGGCTAACCACCATTGATATCCTTCATCCCCCGCCGTTGTCCCCATTATGTCCAAATGACCTTTTTAAAAATCTTTTTAAAAATTATGAATATGACAATCATCAGCAAAATGATGATTTCTATATGCAAAGAAGAATAAAAAAAGAGATTGCATATAAAACCTATGCTTCTCCTTGAGTGAACTCTGTGTGTCTGCTCCTCCTGTTGACATTGCATGTAAACTGCTGATTAATTTATCAAATTATGAAATGGGGCAGGCATGTCCAGGTCTTTGGGTACTCACTAGGCAAGAGTGGCGGTGGGGAGTAATAGTTCAATCACACTTTAATAAGGCACATAAATGGCACAGAAAGTACCAAGATAAATGGCGCGATGTGTTGGAGGGGGGCGGGGGTGTGGAGGCAGATTGCATGGGGAATGGGAATGAGGGCAGCCTGGTGAAGAGAATGCGAAGGGGGAAAGTCATTTACATAACCATGGATTAGATTTGGGAGCCCTCTGCAGCATGGACCCAGGTGGAGATGGAAGAGTGCTGGGAGGGGGGAATCAGGACTTTGGGGGTCTCATTTCAATAGGGCTTTGGTGGGGGACGGACTAACTCTTTTCTGTGCTACTTTGGCATTAGTTCATTAACACATCCACATCATCCGAAAGGTATCAGCAACATTTGGTGTTCAAATGGTCTTGGTGCAGAAGGCTTGAGCTTATCTGAGGCTTACGGACCATGGCACTTAGTAGGTCCCAAAATGCTCCTAAAGCAAGGCCTAACTGGCTTCTCCTGATTTAGCATGTAGCCTCAGGGTGTGAGTTTCAGTTAATATCTGGTACAGTTTGCAAGTAACCATCACGCTCCTTTAATCTATGGACAGTCTATAAGTGACTTGCAGGTTCCTCTTGGCCATCTCATTTCGTGCTACTGTTCCTTTATATTAGCTACCTCTAAACTTAGTAAGCTAACTATAAAGGGGGATGGGGGTGGAATGGGAATGGTTAGGGGGACCAGAACAAGTTACCATTTTAACACAGCATGTATTTATGGGAGAGGACACCTCAATTTTAGAGAAAAGGTGTTTTGCTGCCACTGTTCTTGTTATGCCATCTCAGTAAATGACCTTGCTTTGAGCTAATTGTGTTTCTTGGTTGACTTGAAAAAATTTTTTTTAAATTCAGAAAAAAAACAAAAGAGACAAACAAAAAAGCATTACTGTACACATATCAGAATACAAAGTGAGGATTCTATATAAAACTGTGACTCTCCATTTCATACCACTTGTTTTTAAAAAGTATATAATAAGTTCAATACATTATTTTCAATACTGGCCTACTTGTCTTTGATTCTTTCTGAACTTCCTTATGTTCTTTCTTATGCATTTAATTTTTTCCCCATGGCCCTCTTTTTGGGGGATCAACTTACCTGTCCCATTAGCCTCCCTCCATGAAAAACTGAAAGAAAAAAGGGATGCATGTTAACAAAAATGTATAGTTAAACAAAACAAATACACATAGTAATAATATACAAAAATAGAGGTATCTTTCTGAATCCTGTGTCTATCTCTTCTCTGTTAAGGGGGTGAAGGGGTTGGGGGGGTGTCATATGACTCATCATAGGTCCTCTGGGTCTATTATTGTAGTAATCAGAGTTCTTAAGTCTTTCCAACTTATTTTTCTTTAAAATGTTGCTGTTTTTGTATAAATTATTGTCTTGGTTAGGCTCACTTCACTCTCTATTAGTTTATTCTACCAATTGTCTTTTATAATTTCTTATATTATAATAATAATCCATTATATCCATACACTACAATTTATTCAGCTATTCTTCAACTGATGAGTATTCTCTTAGATACCAGATCTTTTCTTTTTCCTTTGCAATCCCCCTTTAAGAGCCAGGAAGTTTGGGTTTTTTTGTGACTATTTCCTTCTAGATATTACTCTCCTTCTCAAACCACACATTTCACCCCCATTTATTTCTCCCTTGAATTTGATGTATTTCTATACCAAACTGATGAATGTATGTGTGTGTTTAATACTCCTTTTAAGAGTGAAGGTCCCCATACCTCTTCTTCCATGTTTGTATAACTTTCCTTTCATGTACTCCAGTTATGAGAAATATCAAGTTTCATCCTCATCTTCCTCCTTTCTACCCTAGTGTATCTCCTTTTGCTATTTCTTCCTTTTCCTCTCTTAAAACTCTCATAACAGAATCAACTTGTCTTCCCAGGGAGTCTTTTTTTCTTATTTAACTACCTCAGTACCCTTTGAAGATATTAAGGTTTTGAAAAGACATTTGTTTCTTCTCCCTCATTAGAATGTTAGCACTGCATTATCATACAGCTGTTTCAATAGTTCAAATAAATGAATCTTTCTGGCTTTCTCTAGACTCTTGTGTTTACATTTCAGACTTCCTACTCACCTCCAGTCTTTTCATCAGAGCTGCTTGAAAGTCATCTATTCCCATGGCATTCACCTCCTGTCAGAGAACTGATAGACTTAAAATCCAGATTGAGACATACATTTTTGGACATTGACAATGTGGGAATTTGTTTTGTGGAACTGTGTGTTTTAGTCGTACTTGTAAAAACTAATATAATATTATATACATATATATGTTATATGAACACAAAAACAAGAGAGTTCTCCATTCCATTAAAAATCCATTTTCTCCCTTGTCAGATTATACTGAGCTTTTCAGGGTTTACATAATTATTGGATATAAATCCACTTTTTTGCCTTCTAGAATATTATATTCCAAGCTCTCTCAATTATAGTGAAGCTGCCAGGCCTTGTATAATCCAAACTATTCCTTGGTACTTAAACTTTTTTAGGGAAGGTAGAGCCAAGTTGACAGAGTAGTAGGGAGAAGTACAGTGAGCTTTCTTCCCCCTTCCGAAAATCCTCCGAACAGATCTAGAAAACATACTAGACTGAAACCTGATGGGAAAATCCAAGAAAAAGTCACAGTGAGTCTTTTTTTCCAGTCCAAATTAGCATAGGTAGAGGTCTGTAGACAACGGGGATAGAGGGTCTGGCCAGGAGCAGACCACTCGGAATACTCTAGCCCCTAGGGAGGGGCTATGAATCAAAGGAACAGGAAATCTCAGACCTACACCAGGGCAACTTGTGCAGAGTGCAAGAACTGATAACAAATGGTAGCTTTGTCACCCACTGCTAAGCCCTGGGTCACAGATAGAGGTGAACTGAGTAAAATGACTTGTGTCCAGGAGTGCCATTCCAGTGGACCCAGGTTATGTACTGAGCAGACAACAACTTCAGAAACAAGCTGCAATGATATGGCTTAGGTCCCAGGACTGGGGTAGAGTTTCAGTTCCAGCTTCTAGACTTGTCTGAAGCCTGCAAAGAAATAATAGGCCAGCAATCCCAGATCAAAGGAAATATTCTGAACCAGCAGAGTTTCCTAGCCTGCTGATAGTGGCTGAGTCCAGTAGCTATCTGCTCATTGCTCAGACTCAAACCCAAGTCAGAAACTTGCAGCAATCAATCAGAATTTGCCTTCGATCAGAAAACTTTGAGAACACTGGAAGCTTGCAGGTCCCTAGCCTGAGGTGTTCCTGAGAGTCTGAAATAACACTATACTCAATACTTCCAAGAAATCAGCAGAAGGACAATCTTAGACCTTCTTTCTAGAAATGCAGAGTCTAACCCTAAAATCAAGTTCAAAGTCAAAAAGTAGGATGGAAGAATGAGCAGACAAATAAAGAATCCTACCATAAAATGCTAATATAGTGACATACTCAAGATACAAACCCAAAAGAAGATAATGACTCAGAAACATCTATAAACAAAACCTAGAAAAAACAGCTTGGTCACAAACTCAACTAAAATTCCTGGAAGAAATGAAATTAGAAAAAAAAGTTAAAAATGAAATGAGAGCACTAGAGGAAAAAATGGGAGAGAAATGAAGATATGGAAGAAAGAATTGGAAAGGGAGTTAACAGTTTTGCACAAAAAGTATAACATCTGACCCAAAAAAACCAAACTCCCTGAAAATTAAAAAAGATCAAATGAAAGCCAAAGATTCTATAAAGCAATAAGAAATATTAAAACAAAGTCAAAAGACTAAAAAATAGAAGAAAATGTAAGGTCATTATAAAAAAGATAGCTGACTTAGAAAATAAATCAAGGAGAAGAAATTTAAGAATCATTGGTCTACCTGAAAGCCACAACCAAAAAAGAGCCCAAGTATCCTGTTTCAAGAAATCTTAAAAGAAAACTGCCCAGATCTCTTAGAACTAGATGCCAGAGTAGAAATAGAAGGAATCCATCAGTCACCTCTCGAAAGAAACTCCAAAGTGAAAACTCCAGAAATATTATAGACAAAATCCAGAGCTTCCAGGTCAAAGAAGAAATACTGCAAGCATCCAGCATGCCTGATGAAAAGACTAGAGCTGAGTAGGAAGTTTGAAATGTAAACACAAGAGTCAAGAGAAAGTTATAAAGATACATTTATTTGAACAATTAAAGGAGCTGTATGATGATGCAGTGCTAACATTCTAATGAGGGAGAAGAAACAACTGTCTTTTCAGAACCTTAATATCTTCAAAGGGTATTGAGGCAGTTAAAAAAGAAGAAAGAGTCCCTGGGAAGATGAGTTGATTCTGTTATGAGAGTTTTAAGAGAGGAAAAGGAAGAAATAGCAAAAGGAAATATTCTAGGGTAGAAAGGAGGAAGACAAGGATGGAACTTGATATTTCTCATAATTGGAGTACATGAGAAGAAAGTTATACAAACATGGAAGAAGAGGTATGGATTTCTTGATCATTATTTGGTCTGGTGTGAGCTTTATGGTTTTGTTGGGATAGGCATGTTGGGATAGGGAGAAGGGAGACTTTCTCCCCTTCAGGCAGCCTGAAAGTCCTCCAGAAGCTGACCAGAGAAAAGGCAAACACACCAGTGAGGTCCATGAGCTATAGCTTTAGGGATGTGGACCCACAGAGTACTATAAATCTAGGGGCAATCATTCCTTGAGGATTCAACTTGTGAGTTTGAGTTGTGGATATAGCACGGAGCAGATGAACACCATGCAATTAGCCCATAATTACCTATTCTTTTATAACATTCTATAGCTGTTACTCAGTTTTCTTATAGGCGAATCCTCTCCCCTCAACCATATTGGTAGCTCCTTGAGGCCCACACCTTCTCCATCTACTGTTTTCCCCAATATAACCATACACAAAGCTGGGAACCCAAACAATGCCCACTTAATAAATTGGTTAAAAAATTTGGCAAGCACCTATTAGACATAAAGTTCTGCCCCCTGTTACTCTTCAGGGATGCAACCAAAGCATTAAATACATATGCTGCACTAAGATGAATTCAATCATTTTACCATCTCATTTCCCATCCATCCTCTCTTTTTTTTCCTTCTCTTTAGGAGGCTTTAGGGATATGGTACCTGAACCTTGCTTTAGAGGTTTCTTTAAGACTGACACTGACCCAGACGGACTTGGAGAAGCAGTCTGGCATAGCAGGAAGTGTGATGAACTTCTTGCCAAGAGCTCTGGGTTCAAGTCCAGACTCTACAACTTACCAGCTATGTAAGAGAAAGGTTGGTAACACAGTGGATAGAGTGCTGGTCCTGGAGTCAGGAAGACCTGAGTTTGAATCTAACCTTAGACGCTGAACTAGTCACGTAAACTTGGGCAAGTCACTTAAGCTCAGTTTTCTCACCTGTAAAATGGGGATAATAATAGCTACCTCCCTTGTGAGGACAAAATGAGATAATATTTGTAAAATGTTTTGAACACCTACGTAAGTGCTAGCTATCATCATCATCATCAACATCAACCTTGAATAAGTTGCTTTCTCCCTCTGTGATCTCCTCTGTAAAATTGGGAACAATAATATTTGTCCTACCTCTCATATAGGGCTACTGGGAAGCCCAAACAAGAGAATGGAGTGAAAATTCTTTGGGAATTGTAAAGTACACAACCAGAAGACCTGAGTTTAAATCTCTTTTTGACAATACCCTTTTGACCTTGTTTAAGTCACGTCCCTCCTCTGGGCCTCAGTTTCTTCATCTGTAAAAATGAAGAGGTTGACTAGATAATGTCCACAGTACCTTTTAGCTCTAATACCCTGTGATTCTATTTTTATTCTATACATGTGAAAGATGATGATGATGATGGTGATGATGGTGATGATGATAGTGATGATGATGATGGTGATGGCGATGATGGTGATGATGGTGATGGTGACAATGATGGTGATGATGGTGATGATGATGGTGATGGTGATGATGATGGTGATGGTGATGGCGATGATGACGATGATGGTGATGGTGATGATGATGGTGATGGTGATGATGATGGTGATGGTGATGATGATGGTGATGATGGTGATGATGGTGGTGATGATGATGGTGGTGACGGTGATGATGGTTATGATGGTGGTGATGGTGATGATGGCGATGATGGTGATGATGATGATGGTGATGGCGATGATGGTGATGATGGTGATGGTGGTGATGATGGTGATGGTGATGATGATGGTGATGATGGTGATGATGATGGTGATGATGGTGATGATGATGGTGATGGTGATGATGCTGGTGATGATGATGATAGTGATGATGATGATGGTGATG